>NC_134497.1:35362704-35507933 GCF_040206685.1 Ascaphus truei | reverse complement strand
CCCTCCCTGTCCGGTGGAGCTCACAATCTACTGTTTGTTTTTGGTGCCTGAGGCACAGGGAGTTAAAGTGACTTGCTTTTTATGTACTGTATTTGTGGGTTGTATTTGGGGGTTTATTGATCAAATTATTATGATGAACTGCCTTTTGAAATTACTGTACTGTACTCTACAGTATGTAATTTCTTTGAACTGCAGCACAACTAATCCTTCATCCCTCCCCCACGCACACACAAACTATTTTCGACAGACACCTCCACAGAGTCATTCATTTTCTGAAGTTAGTCATTGTGTTTTTAATCCGTCCCTAGCCGAGCGTCAATCACCTCACTGCGCCTGCGTGTACTCTAAGCCTCTTTGAGATGGGAGCAAGCTGATTACTGCACATGACTCACCCAACCCCCCAAACCCTTTGAGGCTTTGTTTATGGTAACGCTTTGGAAAATCCCTTCTCGAATTTGAAATGTAAATCTGATGTGCACAGCATTGTGAGAATTGGGAGTAAAAAAAAACATTAACATTAATTCATGTTGTTTTGTCATTCATTCTTATACTGTAGGGTTGGGGGGGGAGGGGGGTGTGGTTGTTGTCAATGATTATGATTACCAGGAATGTGAATAAATATTTATTTTATTTCATCAGGAACAAAAAAATACAAATATAAAAATAATCATGAATAATACATAATGCAGTCTTTATTAAGTTCTTCTGGCAGATTGAAATTGGATAAACATTTACAAAACATTTGTAAAACATGGAGAAACATGAATTATGCACATTTATAAGAATATTATTTAATAATATATAAACTGTAATGTATAATATATATATATATTGTATATATATATATACAGTATACATAGTAATATTATTTTTTCCGCCTTTATCTTGTTCCTCATTCCGTGTACAGTACAGTAGTTCATTGAGAGAGGAGAGGTTTTGTGTACATCAATACTGCTGTTAATACACTGTACATTTTACTGTACAAAACAGATTAGACTGGACACAAAACCCCACCTCCCCCCAGGCCACCCTTTTTTCCTGAAACGACAAGAAAACAAAAAATTAGTGCAGTTACAGTATGAGCATACTGTATTATGGCATTGTGTGATGTGTAAGAAAAAAATTGAGCAGTTTGTAGGCAGTTACTGTAGTACTGTCAAACTAGTCTATATTGGAACTACTGTATACTCTGACTACTGTTAAATACTGTGTACTGTAACCTGATGGCTGGTGCTGCTCTCTCTGTAAAGAAAAAACTGTAACTATTGTATACTCTGACTATTGGGAAAGAAAAAATCTGTGCCATACTTACCTGTATCATACTGTACTTACAATACTACAGCACAGTACTACTTTCCTGATGCTTGCCCATTACGCGCGATGACAATGGGCAACACAGTGGCAATATGGTCTATATATTTATTGCAGCGTTCCATGGTGAGTACATCGTTCCAAAAACTCATTATGAAAACAGAAAAAACTTGCGCTCAATGTGGTCTGTGCTGAAAAATAGTGACTTATGAATAAATAATACAACCTGATGGGTGAAGTTTTATGCTGCTGATCAGTGGGAATGGTTCAAACACCAAGCTAGATAGAAACAGAAAAAGAACAGCGCAAAAAAACCATTGTGTAGTATATTTGAATAATTTTATAAAAGGTGAAGGTGAGTATTGCACGTACATCAAAAAAAAGGGTTACTAGCAAGACATGTTAGGGACATGTTACCACTCGGCAGGCACAATGGGATGCAGGCACCAGGAATTGGACGTCCTCCCAGCATCCTGAGGGAGGACGTCCAATTCCTGGTGCCTGCATCCCGTTGTGCCTGCCGAGTGGTAACATGTCCCTAACATGTCTTGCTATTAACCCTTTTTTTTGATGTACGTGCAATACTCACTTTCACCTTTTATAAAATTATTCAAATATACTACACAATGGTTTTTTTGCGCTGTTCTTTTTCTGTTTCAACCAAAAACTCATTATGCCTTTCAACAACTCGTCCTTTTTGCAGGGTTTTGCCACTTTCCGGATATGGTCCTTCAGCTGATGCCAGACTATTTCGATCGGATTGAAGTCTGGCGATCTGTCATTGGAAAAAAATGACAATTAGTTTAAGAGATACAGTACACAGTAAACACAGTGGGGGGAAAAATGAGACACGGTCTACTGCACTTACTCCGCTGGCATCTTCACCAAGTTGATACCGTGCTCAAGAATATGCGCTGTTGACGCGGTGTGCTTCGGATCGTTGTCCTGGTAGAAGCAGTGACTATTGAGGAACTTGCGTGTGATGTATTGCACTATCTTAGGGACAATGTTGTCTTGGAAGAAAGCTTTATTCATTATTCCTATAGCAAGAAAAGAAAAGTGCTCAAAAAACTGCACAATAGTACAGTACAGTGCATACAGTAAGGTTACACTAGTAAAGTACAGTGCATAAGGCTACATTATATTTGATAGTACTGCACCGACACACTTTATTCGAGCAAATACCCGGTATGTACCTGGCAGATACCTGGAATGCGCCGCACCTCACCTCTGACAAGCCCCGTTGCATTTGCCTTCCCAGCCTGGGTTCATGCCTGGCTGACGGGCGGCTGATCTGTTAAATGATAATGATTAGGATTTAATAGGCTGCAATGCTTCGCGTGTCTACCAGATGGCATAAATTCATGAATTGTAATGCAGTATATATATATGTACTGTGCAGTATTGCAGCCAGCGGGAATAAAATGCTTCAATCCCTGCCGGAAAATACCTCAATGCACTCGGGCAGAAAACAGTCACAAACCTCAATACACCCGGGTATACCCGAATTCGTGGGACTAGCCGAGCTCGAATAAAGTGTGTCGCCAGTGTAGCTGATATACCCGGCATTGCCCGGGCGTGGAAGGGCAGGGAGCATGGAGTGGAAGGGCGGGGGGGAGGGGCGTCGAAGGGTGGGGGGGGAGGGGCGTCGAAGGGCGGGGGGGAGGAGTGTCGAAGGGCCGGGGGGAGAGGGGCGTCGAAGGGCAGGGGGGAGGGGCGTCGAAGGGCAGGGGGGAGGGGTGTCGAAGGGCGGGGGGGCCAAAGGGCGTAGAAGGGTGGGGAGGGCAAAGGGCAGGGGGGCAAATGGCAGGGAGGGGCGGGGGGGCAAACGGCAGGGAGGGGCGGGGGGGGCAAGGGGCAGGGAGGGGCGGGGGGGTAAAGGGCAGGGAGGGGAAGGGGGGGGGCAAAGGGCAGGGAGGGGCGGGGGGGGGCAAAGGGCAGGGAGGGGCGGGGGGGCACAGGGCTGGGGAGGGAGGGGAGGGCAGGGGAGGGAGGGGAGGGCAGGGGACAAAGGGAGGGGAGGGAGTGGAGGGCAGGGGGCAAAGGGCAGGGGGAGGGGGGAGGGGGAGGGAGGGCAGGGGGCAAAGGGCATGTGGGTAGGAGGGGCAGGGGGCAAAGGGCAGGGGGAGGGAGGGCAAAGGGCAGGGGGCAAAGGGCATGTGGGTAGAGGGGGCAGGGGGCAAAGGGCAGGGGGGGCAAAGGGCTGGGGGGGCAGGGGGCAAAGGGCTGGGGGGGCAAAGAGCAGGGGGAGGGAGGGCAGGGGCAAAGGTCAGGGGGAGGGAGGGCAGGGGGAAAAGATCAGGGGGAGGGAGGGCAGGGGGCAAAGGGCAGGTGGGTAGGGGGGGCAGGAGGCAAAGGGCAGGGGGGGCAGGGGGCAAAGGGCTGGGGGAGGAAGGGCAGGGGGGGCAGGGGGCAAAGGGCTGGGGGAGGGAGGGCAGGGGGCAAAGGCCAGGGGGCAAAGGGCAGGGGGAGGGAGGGCAGGGGGCAAAGGCCAGGGGGAGGGAGGGCAGGGGGCAAAGGGCAGGGTGAGGGAGGGCAGTGGGCAATGGGAAGGGAGGGCAAGGGGCAGGGGGGGTAGGGAGGGTAGGGGGGTAGGGAGGGTAGGGGGGGGCAAAGGGCAGGGGGAGTCAGGGACACGGTAAATAACCCATTCCCCTGCATGTACTCACCTTGTACACGGCTGCGCTCCTCTTCCTCCGGGTCACGGCCGCCCTCCTCCACCTCGGGCTCCTCTGCAGCGAGGCTGACACGCTCCGGTGAGGAGGTGCTGTGCCTCTCGCGGGGAGAGGTGGAGACAGCCGGAGGAGCGCCCTTGGGGATGGGGAGCGGCCTGTGTGAGGGGAGAGCCGCAGAGAGCGTGCTGAGTGTGTGTGTGGGGGGGGTAAGCGAGGGGGGGGGGGTTGAGCGGGGGGTGAGCGGGTGAGGGAGAGCGCCGGGTGAGGGAGTGGCCTATGGGTGGTGAGAGCCGTGGGGAGCGCTCTCGGGGATGGTCAGTTGGGGGAGCGGTCTATGTGAGGGGAGAGCCGCAGAGAGCGAGGGGGGGTGGTGTGTGTGTGTGTGTGTGTTTTGGGCCGTCACTCCGCCTCAGGCCAATGAGAGGTGTGGGGGCGGGCGGCCCAAGGGACCAATGAGATTTCCCCCAGACAAACATACAGTGCTTTCACAAATATATAGTAGATATTTTACCTTCGAAGATGACAATGCATCCTGGTCCACGCCTAGAGATGGCACCCCACACATGCAGCTTCACGGGGTGTTTTGGCCGTGGCTTCAAAGATATGCAGCCTTTTTTGTGGAATGCAAAGCTTGCAAATCTCTCCAGCGACACAATAGACTCATCAGTGAAGATGCAATCCTGGAAAGTCTCCCCACTGTCGATCCGTGCCTGGGCCTGGACCACTCTTTTGATTTTGTTTGCGTCCCGTATCATGGGGTACGCTCTGTAATGACAAGGAATAAATAATTTTAGCGGTACAGTACAGTTTCCTAAACAACACTTTTACCTCCTGTACTTGCCAGTACTAACCTCACACGTCCATATTTCCATCCAATGCTGCGTCTCATCTTCTTTATGCTGCTCTCGGATACAGTCAGATTGTGCTTTTCCTGCAGAGTGTTTTTGACCCTTAATGCACTCCTCTCATCATTCTCCTCACTTATTTTGTCCACCAGAAGAGTTGTCTCCCTACAATGTAAAGAAAATATATTGTTTTATTAATATGCAGCAATATAAAATTTATATATAAATATACAAAATATATATACTGTACTGATATAAATATAAATATACAAAATATATATACTGTTGTAATATAAATATACAAAATATATATACTGTTGTAATATAAATATAAATATACAAAATATATATACTGTACTGATATAAATATAAATATACAAAATATTTTATTTTTTTTATTTATTTATTTATAAAATATTTTACCAGGAAGTAATACATTGAGAGTTACCTCTCGTTTTCAAGTATGTCCTGGGCACAGAGTAAAACAAATAATACATGGTTACAAATACAGTTACATAAATGAACAAGGTATACATTTATATACAAGACATTGCATGCACAGTTAAAGAAAATATATATTATGAGCGTATGAAACAGTTACAGACCAGATTAAAGTGTGAGACAGCCTTAGATTTGAAAGAACTTAAGCTGGTGGTGGATATGAGAGTCTCTGGTAGGTTGTTCCAGTTTTGGGGTGCACGGAAGGAGAAGGAGGAACGTCCGGATACTTTGTTGAGTCTTGGGACCATGAATAGTCTTTTGGAGTCTGATCTCAGGTGATAGGTACTGCATGTGGTAGGGGTGAGGAGCTTGTTCAGGTAGCTGGGTAGCTTGCCCAGAAAGTATTTGAGGGTGAGACAGGAAAGGTGAACTTTGCGCCTAGACTCTAGTGATGACCAATCTAGTTCTTTGAGCATTTCGCAGTGATGTGTGTTGTAGTTGCATTGGAGAACAAAACGACAAATTGAATTGTAGAGGGTGTCAAGTTTGCTAAGGTGGGTTATAATATAAATCAACAGAAATAACAAAATTATTAGATTTAAATTAAAATTAATTTTATTTTAAAGTTGTATAAAGATACTGTACTTACGCGTTAGTTACCCTTGGTACCCTTTTGCGTTCTCTGTTTTTTCCGTGTGTATGATAGCTCACGGTGGTTGCTGGCACAACGATGCCAGAAGTAGCTAACCAGCGTTGGATAGCAGCAATTCGGTGTCCGCTCGTAGACGAGTAGAAAGAAATACAAACTCAAGAATGTATATTCGATGTTTAGTCGATGTGTATTCAATGTGCAGTGAATCCACAAAATGGATGGTGTATTTATACGGTAATGACTCACATTAGAGTACGCCCACTTTCAACACCTGTACCTGGTCGCCATGCATAAAAGGTTGATGATCTGTATCTGAACTTGCCCTTGTCCAGATACTGCATTGTGCCACCTGCTTCCATGGAGCAACCCCGATTCTACGGACGCAGGAACCCACTCGCCTCTGCCGTGCCTGTCAAGCAGAAAAAGCTAAAGGCGGTTGCCGTTTCTACGCCAAGGCAAAAGCGACAGGCTAAGGCCAATAAAGAAAACCTTCTGCTGATCCCAAAGGCTAAGGGTTTTCATAGACATCAGCCTTATTATGTCAAGAAGATATACGGTGATGTACTCTCGACGCAAAACGATTGGCAGCCAACCCATCGAACCCGCAGACAACTTCCTCCCATACGCTTCGACGACTCTGCCGCCGCTGTCCCGGAAATCTTCAGCCCGTCTTCTCCTCCCCTCGTCCTTGACGCTGCCGCCGCCCTCACAGAAACCCACCGGCCGACTGCTTCTCGTCCGGAAATCCAAAGGTCACTTTCTCCATCCCTCTTCGATGACGCTGCCGCTTCTCCTCTACCGGATATCCACAGGTCACCTCCTCCACTCTTCTTTGATGTCGCTGCTGCTTCTCTCCATGGAACCCCCATCTCATCCTCCATTGCACCCATCCCCCCAGATGTTCACACGCCATGCACAAGAAGCAGCTCGTTAGACCGGATGCTGAATGGGATAACTGTGGATCTCCCCGGGAATTCTATTGTGCTAGCAAAGATAGATCTGCTTCTGGAGACAATGCTAAATGTGGAGCAACGGATGCTACAAATGGATCAACGTATGGATCGACGGATGGAGAAGATAGAGGCTGACATAGCGGGCATACATTATTTGCTCGGTGTTAATGCCCCTGTTTCCCCGACGCTGGAGCAGGGGGGTGACATGGATGTGATGAATGGGACCTCAAAACCCCTTCCATCACCAAGCGCACCCCCTCCACCAGAAGATGCAATGTACATGTATGCCGTTGAGGAGGACATGACAACCCTGTCAAGACCACGGCAGGACACAACACGGCGACCAAGACCGGAGGAAAGCTTCCTCCCAGACAACCTACCATCGCCCGTCACCTCAAGCACACCCGCTCCCAAAAGACCTACAGTCGCTCGCATCGATACGGTGCCCGACATCACCCTGTGCGATCTGCCACCGGCACTCAGGGAGAAGTATAGGGTGAAGAGTGCTGGTGCACCCCACAAGGATGCCTTGTTTCTTTTTAAGCACCATGTTCCCTACTCGTTGTAGTGTGACTGGGCCTTCAAAGTGAACTACGACGGAAATCGCGTTAAAAAGGCGCTTCCTGCCAATTTAAGACGGAACATTCGGGATGAAATGCGGCGCTTTTATCCAATTACAGATCCTGTAATGAAAGGCGTTCGAGACTGCATTAATGGCGTTTTGCGCCATGCAAGGAATCGGCCATGGACGGACAATGCGGAGGACTTTCTGTAAGACCATACTGTTGTGCTGAAGTGTATTGTACTGTACATGATTTGACCTGCTGTACTTAAATAAAGGAGATGTTGTTGTGTGATTTTTTACTTGTATTTATACAGAAATGTTTTAATTTGCTGTCCACACACACAGGACATGCACAATTCCAGTCCCTGGGGGCCGCAAACAGGCACGGTTTTCAAGGTTGTCCTGAAAACCTGCCCTGTTTGCTGCTCTCGAGGACTGTAGTGGTGCAGGTCTGACTGACAGTTTTGTGCACCATCCCACTGTACTGTAAATGTTTCTTTAATAAAGGAGATGTTTCGTTTGTATACTGCATTTTATGAATACATTTTTTTTGTAATCACAGGTAAGACCATACTGTTGTGCTGAACTGTATTGTACTGTACATGCTTTGACCTGCTGTACTTAAATAAAGGAGATGTTGTTGTGTGTTTTTTAACTTGTATTTATACAGAAATGTTTTAACTTGCTGTCCACACACACAGGACATGCACAATTCCAGTCCCTGGGGGCCGCAAACAGACACGGTTTTCAAAGGTTACCCTGAAAACCCGCCCTGTTTGCTGCCCTCAAGGACTGTACTGGTGCCGACTGTTTTGCACACCATCCCACTGTACAGTATATGTTTTGACTTGTCGTTCTTTAATAAAGGAGATGTTGCGTTTTGCTTATTTTATAAATAAAGATTTTTTTTTAAAACATGTGACTGTAAACCATACTGACTGACATAAATGTTTCCACACATGCACTGTAGCAGTAAACCATACACCTGTTGATGTTTTGAATTGCTGTGCACTTAAAATGTTTCTACATTGCACAGTATTTGTAAATAAATGTTTTTGTACTTACTCCACCAATAAAAGAACATGTTGATTTGTCTTACATTGTTTCCATTTGCTCCTTTGCTACTGTAACAAAATACAGTGTTTCTAGAATGTCGAGGCATACTGCACTGTATACTGTAGGCATGCTCAGTATAAGAGTATTAAAAAAAAATAGAAGACACAAACTGTACTGTATGTACTGGCACTGTATACTGTAGAAGACACATAATGTATGTGATACATGTAGAGTAAATGCATAGTTTTTATTTTTTCGGGGTTATTACACAGTATACTGTACTGTATATAAAAAAGTATTGTACAGTATACTGTACAGCCGGAAAACATCAGCATACTGTTTCAGGTACAGTATTCTATCCTAATCAATAACAACGGCTACTAAACTGTAGACTCCGGTACGTGGGTTTTTAAATCCGATTCAGCAATGTGCAGGCATTGTTACACAAAGCGATATTATCCATCGAAATCCCTCCATTAGCCGTTTTCTTTTCTGAGGAAAAACAAAAAGAAAAGTTTTACTGTAATGGTCAGCCCCCTAAAGAAGTACCCAGCCAGTCCCACCAATAATTTTCTTGGGGGGGCGTCTCCTGTTCACATGCGCATGCGCCTACCGTTGATACGATGACACGCATATGCGTTTCAAGAAGGCTCCAATGCGCATGCACCTAGCGTTCCAGCAATTGTTCAGTATCTGCAGTACTGTAGAAGCCGCTCAGCCAATGATATTGCTTACAGGAGAATCGCTTGACTTTTGAATCGCACCGATATTGATACTGTATTGTCAAATTAAAAAAAACACAGAAAATAATACGGCAACAATACTCACCATAGTATTTCCCATTCAGCTGGCGTCGGCGCCGGTCCACTGCCAGTCCAGCGTTCTTGATCATCCACGTTGATAGTTTGCAGCGGGACTAGTCCACCTGTAGTCAGCTGATGAGGCTGGAAATTGCTTAGGTACATGCAAGCTTGATCGAAACTGCACACGAAATCCGGCTCAGGCTCAGGGTTGTCACTGACGGCGGGACCGTCTTTGGAAGCCGGTGCAGGTGCATTGCTTGGCAGCGACTGTCGTTTCTTAGTTGGTGTTAACACGACCCTTCGCCTTTTGATCATAGATACAGGAAAAAGCCGGTGATAAACACCAATACCCTCCAACAAATTGTGGCTCAATACGATAAAAACAGGGATCGCTACATAACCTTTTCCTTATTGCACGCTTCCACGTATGAGGAGTTGGCGAAAATTTGTAAAAGTCATAGTTTTCGATAAAATACTGATAAATTTGAACAACTGTTGCCATCTTATCCTCTGTTGCATTAATCGGGGCCCATATCAAATACGCGTAACTTCTGTCGAGTTTTTGGAAAGCGGGCTGCACTTGAACACTCATGGCGGGCGGGTCTCTGGAGAATACTGTAACTGAAACTGGTCTTTGTCTTTCTTTAATATGAAAAGCCTAAATTGATACATTTTTGCAACCTCTTCCTTCAGTCTCAAGGCCAAGTTACAATAGCACACTGTGGTATCTTTTTTAAACAAAACACCTGCAAGTCGACACATTACTGAAGCGCATGCGCATTACAATTCATGAATATCTGCCATCTGGCGGACACGCGAAGAATTGCAACCTATTAAATCCGAACCATTCTCAATAAACGCATCAACCGCGCGTCAGCCGCGCATGACCCGTGGCTGGGAACGCAAAATGAACGCGGCATGTGCCAGGTGAAGAGCGTCGCATTCCAGGAAAAAGCCAGGCAAAAAACGGCGATTTGTTAGAATAAAAGCTGCCACAGCAGTATATATATATTTATATATATATACAGTGTTCGACAAATCACCCAAAAATCTACTCGCCCAGCCAAAAAATCTACTCGCCACCTAGCCCCACCCCCAGCCTGCCATTAGTCCCACCCCTAGCCCCACCCCCACTTTTAAAAAAGGCGTAAATTGCTACTAAGAAGTGAGTGTGTGACTAGTTGGTGGGTGAGTGTGTGACTTGGTGGGTGGGTGAGTGTGTGACTAGTCGGGTGGGTGAGTGTGTGAGTAGGGTGGGTGAGTGTGTGAGTAGGGGGTGAGTGTGTGAGTAGGGGATGGGAGGGCGAGTAGGGGATGGGAGGGTGACTAGGTGGGTGGGAGACTAGGTGAGAGGGTGACTGGGTGAGAGGGTGACTGGGTGGGAGGGTGACTGGGTGGGAGGGTGACTGGGTGGGAGGGTGACTGGGTGAGAGGGTGGGAGGGAGGAAGGGTGACTGGGTGGAAGGGTGACTGGGTGGAAGGGTGACTGGGTGAGAGGGTAACTGGGTGGGAGGATGACTGAGTGGGAGGGTGGGAGGGTGATTGGGTGGGAGGGTGACTGGGTGGGAGTGTGGGATGGGTGACCGGGTGGAAGGGTGACTGGGTGGAAGGGTGACTGGGTGAGAGGGTGACTGGGTGGGAGGGTGACTGGGTGGGAGGTTGACTGGGTGGGAGGGTGATAGGGTGACTGGGTTTGAGGGTGACTCTGGGTGGGAGGGTGACTGGGTGAGAGGGTGGGAGGGTGGGAGGGTGTCTGAGTGAGAGGATGACTGGGTGAGTAGGTGGGAGGGTGAGTAGGTGGGAGGGTGAGTAGGTGGGAGGGTGAGTAGGTGAGTAGGTGGGAGGGTGAGTAGGTGAATAGGTGGGGGGGGGGTGAGTAGGTGGGAGGGAGTGGGGGGGGGGTGAGTGAGTGGGAGGCTGGGGTGATTGAGTGGGAGGGTGGGTAAGTTGTGGGTGGGTAACTGCAGCGTTACATCAGCGCAGCCCCCCGGGAACCCCCAAGCGAGGCCTCCCAACCCCCACACAGAGACAAGGATGTGGCTGCCCCAGGGACATCATGAGGCCTCTCAGCCCCCACACATGAGACAGGGCCGCCCTGAGCCTCACTGCACCCGGAAAGAGCACGAGCTGCGGCGATGTCCCGCCTCCCCCCCAGGGCACACCCGTTACCTGGCCTGGGCCCTCACCGTAGTGGGATCTGCGGACGCTCTGGCCCAACATGATGGGCCCGGCAGCGGATGGCCCGATGGGAGGGGGGGGCGGATGGGCCGATGGGAGGGGGGGCGGATGGGCCAATGGGAGGGGGGGCGGATGGCCCGATGGGAGGGGGGGCGGATGGCCCGATGGGAGGGGGGCACGGATGGCCCGATGGGAGGGGGGGCAGATGGCCCGATGGTAGGGGGGGGCGGATGGCCCGATGGGAGGGGGGGCGAATGGCCCGATGGTAGGGGAGGGTGACAGATGGCCCTGCAGGGGCCTGTGGCAGACAGAGGCGTGGAAGGGGCTGGCTCTCGGAAGGGGGAGGAGTGAAAGCGCCAATGAGAGGAGGGAAAGTATTGCTGAGAGGCGGGGGAGGAGGGAGGGAAAGTATTGCTGAGAGGCGGGGGAGGAGGGAGGGCACTGCTCAGAGAGCCGGAGGCGGGTTAATCTCCCCCAACAAGATAAACCCGCCTCGGCTTTTTTTTAATTTTTTTGTCCAGCGCGAGTGGACAGCAGAGCGAGCATGTGAAATTTCAGCGTGAGCTGGGGAAATTTAAAAAAACATATATATATATACTTGTTACTGCAGCACTTATAAAATATTTGTTATTTAGTACATACTAACTCTGAGGGGATTGTCAAGGGTGGTCTATTAGAGTTCTGGTCTTAGTTGGGTGTTTTCCTGTACTGTACTATTGTTTCACAAGTATCAGCGAAGGCTGCTGCAGCAGCTGCCACTACCCCCCATTCATATGGGGAAAGCTTGTGCTACTACTGCATCTAGTATAGTACTATAATAGGCCATTGGCCTCCGGTACCGTGTGTTTGCGTGAGTACTCCTGAGGCATGTCCATAGGCAAAATAATGGTGTCTGCGCTATTTGCGTCAGGGTGGGCAACATAGAGAGCTGTTACAGATAGACATTGAGCTGCAGCGTGTTTTGCAGCTTGCCCTGCTGTAGAATTGCTGATAGGGTCTTTATTATTTGTGTGAGCTGCTTTTAACCTTCACTCTTTTCAATGACTGTTGTTCAAAAATCAGACAGGACCAGTTAATTTAAGAAAACAATCCGTTAGTTTCCTATTATAAGTTTGAACAAAGAAACCTTGATAACTAAAAAAACAAAACCATCTCTGCAACCTTTCCTATAAAACAAAAATCTTATTGTTTTAATTACTATTTATTTCTAATTACTTATCTTCATATTTTATTTGTATCAATAGATCATTTACATATTGTAACACAGTATCTCCCAAGCCCAGGAATAACAAAACGTGTGCTACAGTAAAAACATGCTAATGAGCTATGGAATTACTATGTAAATAACAAATCTACACTTGAGTCAGGATGTAAAGAAATCTTTTTACAACTGCCAAATTTCACATTTTCTTTTAAAGCTTTACACTAACAAACAATGCTGCCTAGGTTTATTTTAACCCTTATTATTCTTCTAAATCATCAACTATCAGAGAGTGACACACAAACACTTCACTTCACAACATGTAATAGTTATGCCTTCAAGCTAGTTACTATGACCTTTCTAAAACAAAAACAAACAAACAAAATATATATATATATATTTAAAGAGGGTGTCTCCTTTTTCTTGTTAAGTGCAAGACATAGAAATAAGATAATCAGAACTTATACTCTTCTGATTTTATTTTTTTTAGCCAAATAATTACATATGAGCCATTCTTTAAAACTACTTTAAAAAAAAAAAAGGTTTTATATTGAATCCTAGCAAATGTCTTTCTAGGTTAATGGTTAACTTGTATACTGTGAAGTGTACAAACTCCTGTGTATGTTTGTGTGAAGGGAGGGGTGGGGGCTGCTTCTGCAGCTGTGGGCTACAGACATGAGCTGAATTGATTTTTAGGTTCAGTCCCTCATTTTCTTTGCAATTCATTTATATTATATTCCTGATATAGTTATAGGAATTTTATTTACTAGTGATCCCTGTCCACTGTTCCAGAAATTTACATGCTGGGGGACCTTACAATTGTATCATACAAAATAGGGGCAACCCCCTGGGTGGGTCCCTTTCCAGTTCCACAGGGGATGAATTTCCCATTATAGTTACTGCAGTTTTACACTATATTTTTACAGACAATATTCCTTAGTTACACAGACAATCTTTATACTGTTTTTATAAATATTTCTTAATACTCACGGGATTCCGTCACTCGGGTAAGACCGTCAGGAGTTCAAAGTTTCACCAAGGCATTCAACAATTATTTCAAAGCCATTTTAGAAAAGGTGGCTTACCTTGTATTTGGTGGACCTGGAGAATGTCTTGGGATCTCCCGTTCCTCCTTTGGTCCCATTCCCGAAATGTAGGAATCACACTTCTTGACACCAACTGTGATTGCAGCCTTTTCTGGGGTACCCCCGGGGTACCAAAAACTGCAGGCAGGTTCGGTGAGTATCAAGGAATCTTTATTTACGAGTGCACAAGGAGATGACACATCAGCAAGCTGTTTCAGTGTGATCTGAGGTGGGATCACCCCAGTCTCCGTATTTATACATTACATATAACCCTTATCTTATATGCATATATTATCCCTTCACCCAATCCACAAGCTCCACATTGCAGCCATCCCATAATACTTGTTTCTCCCAAATTCCTAGGGAGTACATGATTTACCTTGGATAATCCCAGAGCAAACCTTGCCCAATCACACATTCCATCCTGTACACAGAATGACCAATAAACACTTACCAGACATACACACATACAATAGAGGAGACAAGATGAAAGACCAGTAACCCCAGACCCTTTGTCTTCTCCATAGCCCTCCTGTCAATAATTATTTCACAGTATGTATCCGCACTGTAACAGGGGACTTATCCCTGTTCACAAATGTGCCTCTAATCCAGCAGTGTGGTGGTTAACTGCTGGTAGCAAATTAACTAACACCACCTGCCTGATTACAGGTGGTAGAAAAAGCCTGCCTTTGAGACAGGAAGTGACTCCTTAGCTCACGTGTGAGCTGAACTTTGAAGACAGAGCAGAGGTTCTTGAGTCTCACAGGAGAGACTGACCAAGAGAACACAGATCTCTGGAGCTGACAAATAAGACTTCTAAACCTGGATGCTGACATTTTCTGTGCACACATGGGTGCCGTTCCAGGAGAGCAGAGAAGCTTCCCCATACAGCAGCCAGCTAACAGATAAGACTTTTATTAACAAGACTTTTTATATCTGTTCATTTCATGCTACAGTATGTGTTTGGGGCTGGGAGACATGCTTATCTAAGGGAGTTGTGAATTGCATAGTATTTCACTAGAAATACTCCCAAGTGAATAGAAGCTTTGTTTGGATGGTTTCCTGATGTTAAGGAAAAGGCACAATAAAGCCTTGTTATAATTTCACCTTACAAAAGTCTCCAATTTTGTACCTCTGTGAGCGTCCGTCTACACGCACACCCAGCAGGATTCATTTATCCCAGATTTGTTATATATGAATCTGCAAACATTTACAAACGTATTATCCTTCTCCCAAGGGGTTAAATATAATTCATGAGTTTTTCTTGTACTTAGGGGTTGGGAAATAACAGTACCATTACCTGTGAACACGATACCAGGAGAATAAACATATTCAGCTATAAAATAGATTATTGCGCCTAACAAAGCTGCAAAACCAAAGCACAAAAACTTATAATCATAGTTACATAGTTACATAATAGATGAGGTTGAAAAAAGACGTACGTCCATGAAGTTCAACCTATGCTAAATTTATACAACAGATAGTTTATCTTATATCTATACTTACTTATTGATCCAGAGCAGGGGTGTGGAACATCCATCCGGCAGGTTGTATAAGGCCCGTGAAATCATTTGGTCCACCCCCCCGTGAGTCAGGGGGCCCAGCTGCACGTGCCCCCTGCCATTCGATAAATCCCATTGCCCGCTTACCGCGCTCGCGATGCACCTGCAAGAAAGGAGGGAAAAAACAAAACCTCCCCTCTACTGATTGACTGCCGCGTGTTGGCACGCTGCCAAGATTTTTTTTTGTTTGGACCACAGCAAGCTCTAGACGAGCTTGCAAAGCGAGGCCCGCCTCTTCCTGCATGGAGCACGTGGTGAGTCTGCTCCATGCCTCCCTTGCTTCACCCTTGCCCCAATTCCCCCTTGCCTCCGCGCACGTCCAGAGCAGCAGCAGCAGCCGCCGGAGTAGGAGGGGAAGATGGCGGCCTTCGAGGAGGTGATGCAGGACCCGAGTATCACCAGGGCGGCTCGAGGGGGGGGGCTATAAGAGGAGTGGGGCTTGGGGCAGTGATTCCCAACCGGGCTTTCCCCCCATCGCTCTCCTCCTCCCTCCTAGGAGCTCATGTGCAGTCCTCGCTGCCTCATGCCTGTGAGAGGGAAGAGTGGGGGGGAGGGGGTCATCTGTGGTGTCGACTTCTTCTGTGAACTTTTCATGTGAGCTACCGGAGGTGTGGGGGGAGATGCTGCCGCTTCTGCTCAAAGTTGCTTTTGTGTGTGTGTGTGTGTCAGACTGTGTGTGTGTGTGTGTCAGACTGTGTGTGTGTGTGTGTGTGTGTGTCAGACTGAGTGTGTGTGTGTGTGTGTGTGTGTGTGTCAGACTGTGTGTGTGTCAGACTGAGTGTGTGTGTCAGACTGAGTGTGTGTGTGTCAGACTGAGTGTGTGTGTCAGACTGAGTGTGTGTGTGTCAGACTGAGTGTGTGTGTGTGTGTGTGTGTGTGTGTGTGTGTGTGTGTGTGTGTGTGTGTGTGTGTGTGTGTGTGTGTGTGTGTGTGTGTGTGTGTGTGTGTGTGTGTGTGTGTGTGTGTGTCAGAGAGGGAGAGAGGAGAGGAGAGGGGATAGAAGAGAGGGGAGAGATGTAGAGGGAGAAAGGAAGAGGAGAGGGGGAGGGGGGCGAGAATGAGCGAGAGGAGAGAGTGGGGAGGGGAGAGAGGGGACAGAGGAGGGAGAGAGGTAGAGGAGAGATGTAGAGGCAGATAGGAAGAGGAGAGGGGAAGGGGAGAGAGAATGAGAGAGAGGGGAGAGAGAGGGGGAGGGGAGAGAGGGGAAAGAGGTAGAGAGAAGGAGGGGGAGAGAGGAGGGGAGAGATGTAGAGGAGAGATGGAGAGGGGGAGAGGGGGAGAGGAGAGAGAATGAGGGAGAGAAGAGAGATAGAGGAGAGAGAGGTAGAGGGAGAAAGGAATAGGAGAGAGGGGAGGAGACAGAAGGAGGGAGGGAGGGAGGGGAGAGGAGAGGGGGGAGAGGAGAGAGATGTGGAGAGAGGTAGAGGAGAGAGATCTGGAGAGAAAATGAGAGAGAGGAGAGAGAGAGGGGTAGAGAGGAAGAGGAGGGAGAATGAGGGAGAGAAGAGAGATAGATGAGAGAGAGGTAGAGGGAGAAAGGAATAGGAGAGAGGAGAGGAGACAAAAGGAGGGAGGGAGGGGAGAGGAGAGGGGGGAGAGGAGAGAGATTTGGAGAGAGGTAGAGGAGAGAGATCTGGAGAGAAAATGAGAGAGAGGAGAGAGAGAGGGGTAGAGAGGAAGAGGAGAGAGAATGAGATAGAGGAGAGGGGAGAGTGGACAGAGGAGGGACAGGAGAGGGATGGAGAGGTAGAGAGAGAGAAAGAAGAAGGGGGATAGAAGAGAGAAGGATGGAGAGATGTAGAGGAGAGAGGTAGAATGGAAGAGGAGAGAGGAGGGAGAGGGGGAGAGGAGAGAGAATGAGAGAGAGGGGGAAAGAGGTAGAAAGGAAGAGGAGAGAGAGAAGGAGATGAAACAGAAGGAAGGAGAGGAGGGAGAAAGGTAGAGGAGAGAGGGGGAGAGATATCGATTGATCATTGGGGGATGATGTGAGATGCGGGGGGGGGGGGTGATGTGAGATGCAGGGAGGGGGGATGGTGTGAGATGCGGGAGGGTGATGTTTAAACCAAAATCATTACAAAATATATACACATTGTTTATTCAAAAGTATGAGTTAATTACTATTTATTATCCCCACTGCTTTACACGTCTATTTTGTGATTTACCCCCTGTCAAACATGTCATCCAGATAGGGGTTCTCCAAAATGTTACAAAATACTTAAAGGGTTCCTCCAAACAAAAAAGGTTGTGAATCACTGGCTTGGGGGATGGAAGAGCGAGTCTGCGGAGGGAGAGACACCTCACTATGACTCTCCTCCTCCTCCCCACACCGTGCAGCAGCTGCGGAGGAGGGCACCTGCTCCGCAGTGGAGAGGGAACCATGCAGGGCCCTGACAGGGAGGGCAGGGGGGCCCTGGGACACCACCAGGCCTGTCACTCAGTCACTGAGTGACACCTAATCCCAGCATCATTGGTCTCCCTGACTTCAATACATGTTGTATGAATAACATTTGCAGACACCTCCCCTCCCCCATGATCTGTGCCCCATAAAATGACTCTGTGTGATCTAAGCTGTCAGACTGTCCCTCATGCATCTCAAGTTGTCACTTCTTGCAGCTGATTGTCATTCTTGTTTAGCATCATTGGTGATGGATTTCGGTGCAGGTAGTATTTGGAGTATTTGTATTCAATTTGCAATTTTTTACTTCAGGAAGACTAAGTCGCACTCACTCAGTGCATTGAACTTGACTGCCGTGTCTGTGGTCCTGTCAAGTGTCACTCACTTCAACTGAGTGCCACTCAAGTTTAACACTTGTCTTTGGAGCCTTCAGTAGAATTTTGCTTGAGTGTGGGTCAGGGAGAGTGTGGGTCAGGGAGAGTGTGGGTCAGGGTGAGTGTGGGTAAGGGTGAGTGTGGGTCAGGGTGAGTGTGGGTCAGGGAGAGTCTGAGTGTGTGGGTCAGGGAGAGTCTGAGAGTGTAGGTCAGGGAGAGTGTGCATCAGGGTGAGTGTGGGTCAGGGAGAGTCTGAGAGTGTGGGTCAGGGAGAGTCTGAGAGTGTGGGTCAGGGAGAGTCTGAGTGTCTGTCTGAGAGTGTCTGTCTGAGAGTGTCTGTCTGAGAGTGTGGGTCTGAGAGTGTGGGTCTGAGAGTGTGGGTCTGAGAGTGTGAGTCTGAGAGTGTGGGTCTGAGAGTCTGAGGGTCTGAGAGTCTGAGAGAGTGGGTCTGAGAGTCTGAGAGAGTGGGTCTGAGAGTCTGGGTCAGGGAGAGTCTGAGAGTGTCTGTCTGATAGTGTGAGTCTGAGAGTCTGAGGGTCTGAGAGTATGAGGGTCTGAGAGTCTGAGGGTCTGAGAGTCTGAGAGAGTGGGTCTGGGAGTGTGGGTCTGAGAGTCTGAGAGAGTGGGTCTGGGAGAGTGGGCCTGAGAGTCTGAGAGAGTAAGTCTGAGAGTCTGAGAGAGTGGGTCTGAGAGTCTGAGAGAGTGAGTCTGAGGTTCTGAGAGTCTGAAAGAGTGGGTCTGAGAGTCTGAGAGTCTGAGAGTGTGGGTCTGAGAGTCTGAGAGAATGGGTCTGAGAGTCTGAGAGAGTGGGCCTGAGAGTCTGAGAGAGTAAGTCTGAGAGTCTGAGAGAGTGGGCCTGAGAGTCTGAGAGAGTAAGTCTGAGAGTCTGAGAGAGTGGGTCTGAGAGTCTGAGAGAGTGGGTCTGAGAGTCTGAGAGAGTGAGTCTGAGAGTCTGAGAGTCTGGGATAGTGGGTCTGAGAGTCTGAGAGAGTGGGTCTGAGAGTCTGAGAGAGTGAGTCTGAGAGTCTGAGAGTCTGGGAGAGTGGGTCTGAGAGTCTGAGAGAGTGGGTCTGAGAGTCTGAGAGAGTGGGTCTGAGAGTCTGATTTCCCCCCCCCCCTGCACATTTCTCCGTGTGTGTGTGTGTGTGTGTGTGTGTGTATATACAGACACCAACCCACAGTCAGTCATAGTCACCCACCACCCAAGTGTCATTCAGCCAGTCACCCAAAGAGAAGCATTTCCAGCCATCACATTAGGGGTGAGTTAATTAAATGTTTGATCAAATATAGCAGTCTAATTTTTAAGTTGATAATTTTGTATGGCCCTCGAATGATGTTATAAATATCCAAATGGCCCTTGGCAGAAAAAAGGTTCCCCACCCCTGCTCTAAATTAACTACCCAGTCATGACTTTCATCCCACCATGTTTCAGTAATGCCTATGATATCATACTGCTCCCTTGCAACTATTAATTCAAGCTCCCACATTTTATCTGTCAGGCTTCTTGCATTAGCAAGCATGCATTTAAGTTTTTTGTCAGCCTGGACTATTATCTTATCTGCTCCTTCCTTTCTGCGCCCACTTGGTTTAGTCCAGGGGTCTCCAAACTCGGTCCTCAAGAGCCGCACACAGGCCAGCTTTTATGGATATCCCTGTTTAAGCACAGGTGGCTCAATCAGTGGCTCAGTGCTTGACTGGGCCACTGGTTGAGCCACCTGTGCTGAAACAAGGATATCCATAAAAGCTGGCCTCTGTACGGCTCTTGAGGACCGAGTTTGAGACCCCTGGTTTAGTCTTTAGAAGTTTGTCAAACTCGCACTTGCCCCCATTCTACCTCCATAACCCCTTGTATCCTCTTCTATTCTATTTAGTTTATCTGTTTCATTCCCCTCCCCCCTCCATCCTAGTTTCAAATCTCTTCGAACCTTTTTAACATTCTCCCCCTGTAAGGAATTCGTTGCTGGGTTTGGTGGAAACCCTTTCCTTACAGAACTGTGCTGTTTCCAGATAACCTCCCCTCACACCCACCTGTGCTGGCAATTACTGCAGTCCTGCCTCTGTGCTCTCTCATTGTAGGAATGCCCTCACACCTCTCTCCTGGGATTGGCCCACTGGCCTTCTTATACTGCTCTCTTACATTGCATCAGTGCCGAGCATAGTCCTTTCTACTAGGATGTAACTGTGTTTGCCACAAGCTACTTTGTCTTGGCCTTCTAGTTCCTGGGGCCTGCTGCATTTCTTCATTGTAAAGGCCGTGTCTTGGTTCCTGTGCTTAAGCGCTGGATCCCCAGTGCAAACCTTCAGCTTCCTGTTCCCTGAGGCCTGCTGCCTTCTCTCCCTGCAGAGGTCTGGTTCCTGGGGCCTATTGCCTTTTTCCATTGCAGAGGCCGTGTCCTGTTTCCTTTGCTGAAGCGCTGGATCCCCAGCGCAATCCTTCAGCTTCCTGTTTCCTGAGGCCTGCTGCATTCCTGCCTTGCAGAGGCCTTCGTTATGGGCTGCTCCTCCCGCAGAGGCCATTCCCGTAGCGCAGCTGCTACTCTGAAGTGGAGTGTTCCTGATTCCTTGTTGCCAAACTCCTGCCTGGATTTTGATTACCCCGACGTCTCCAACCCTGACCCTGGCTTGTCTAAGGATTACTCTACATTCTCCAACCCTGACCCAACTACGAATGACTACAAACTGTGCAATCCAGAACCGGCTTTGTGATCTAAGGAGCGTGCGTTCCCTCAGCCCACGGAGGGCGTGCGCACACGCTCCTCCACTGCTCTCCCTGGCTCACCTGCTTCCTCCTCTCTGCCGCTGCATGCCATCTCACGGTCGCATGTCACGCGCGGTCCCCTTCTTTGGGCTCCATGCTCCTCCTGCAGTCTTCCCATGCTCCATGCGGTCCCTCTCTGTGTTGCAACCTGTGCGCGCGCATCCCCAGCTTACAGGGGGCACGCGCACAGGCCCTTATCCTGTTCCCCATGTCTCCGCCTCCCAATCCCTACAGGCCATTCCCCTGACTGCCCCTTTTGTCTCCTCCTCTTCTCCCCCAGTCCTATCCCTGTCGTCTCCCACTTCTCTCTCTACTCCTCCCCTCTCTCCTATTGGTATGCCCTCCTTTATAACCCCTGTCTGTCCACTTCTTCCCCGCTCTGCATAGTTCCTGTTCCCGTGTGTACCTGACCTATGCTGTGCTCCCTCTGTGTTCCTGTTGTTTCCTGCTCCTGTGTTATCTTGGATTAACCTGGCTTTGACCCCTGCTTGTCCTGGACTACTCTGCACTCTGGTATCCCTTTGAACCCTGCCACGCATACGACTTCGCTTACCTCTGGCTTCCTAGGACCTGGCTTATACTCTGACGATTCTAACCTCTGGACTCCTGAACATTGGCACACGGACACGACTATTCTTACGGACATCCCCAAGCATTGCAAGTATAAACTAACAACTCTTCCAACAGGCCCAGCAACACGATACCACACTCCGGGCTTGCTCCCACTGCTGTGGGTGTGTGGTATCATACCGTTCCCACCTCAGTTCTGGGGTCTAGCCAGGTCTGCGGGCATACAGGCGTGACATTATGCAGAGCCCAACAAACGCAGACCCCCCTGAGGTGGGTACAAGTATTACCATAGAGGCCTTACACTTTGTTAGCGATCAGCTGTCCACTGTCTCCCAGCAATTGGCAACCTTTACCCACCAGGAGGGTTCTACGGCCCCTGCGCCAACAATGGCCACTACCTACGCCAGCCCTGGCCCACGGATTCCCTCTCCGAATCGCTATGATGGGAACCCCCTCACCTGCTGCGGTTTCTTAAACCAATGCGAGGTGCAGTTTGAAATGTCTCCCTCTCTGTTTCCTACTGGCCGTGCTAAAATTGCTTATATTTATGCTCTGCTCACCGGAGACGCTCTTGCCTGGGCCTCTCCCCTATGGGAGCGTAGATGCGAAATAATGCAAGATTATTCTTTATTCAGACGTGAATTTCAACTTGTGTTTGATACCCCCGTACGGCACGAGACAGCCGCCTTCTCCCTCTTTCATGTTTCTCAGGGTCCAAATTCAGCTGCCAAATACACCATCGTGTTCCGTATGCTGGCCGCCAAAGTACAATGGATGATGAGGCCCTCCCCGCTGCGTTCTGGCACGGACTCTCAGATACGTTGAAAGACGATCTGGCTACTCACGCCTGGCCTACGTCCCTGGAGGAACTCATCACCCTGAGCGTACGCATGGATCAGCATACGCAGGAGCGACGACACGAGAAACACTGTTCCGGTTCTTCTCCCTCTGTTGTTTCTCACAGGTCAGTCGCTACTCCTCTCCTGGCCCTGGAGGCAGCAGAACCAACTCCAGGCAACTGAGAGAGCGTGGCGGCACCAGAACAGGCTGTGTTTCTACTGTGCTTCCTCGGAACATCGTCTCCAGAATTGTCCCTTGAAGCCGGGAAACGGGCACACCCACTAAAGGTAGAGGGGCTTCTACTGGGTACTGTCTCTCCTAACCCCTCTCCTTCCAAAGCTCTCCCAAAGAAGTTTATGCTACCAGCCACGCTGGAGGGTCCCAACCTTGTCGTAAAGGTCGAAGCGTTCATCGATTCTGGATCGGGCGGTAATTTCCTGGACCAGCAGTTCGCATAGGAGAATCAAATTCCCATGGTCAGAAGGAAGAGCCCAGTTGGCCTTGAGGCCATCGACGGACGACCACTCCAGCCGGCTTTCATCATCTGGGAGTCTATTCCTCTTACCTTGATCCTGGCTGATGGTCACAAGGAGGTAATTCTCTTTGACGTTTTCCAATCCCCTTCCGTACAAATTATATTAGGATTGCCTTGGCTTCAACTCCACAATCCGCGCATTGGTTGGTCCGGTACTCTGCCTATCCAATGGCCCTCGTCCGCAGAAACTACATCAGCGGATCCTCTCGTGGTTGTGCTTGCTGGTCTGGACTCAGTACCTTCCGATCGTTTGTCCCTGCCTGTCGTGTACCATGAGTACTTGGACGTGTTCAACAAGGTACAAGCAGAGGTCCTCCCTCCGCACCGCCCATACGATTGCCCGGTCGACCTCATCCCTGGGACCGTTCTGCCGAAGTCTAAGTCTTATCTACTCTCCATCCTGGAGACCAAGGCCATGACTACTTATATTCAAGAAAATCTGGAATAAGGATTCATCCGCAACTCCACCTCTCCTACCCGGGGCTGGCTTTTTCTTTGTGAAGGAGAAGGATGGATCACTGAGGCCATGCATCGACTTCCGCGGTCTCAATAAGATCACGGTGAAAAACCGGTATCCACTTCCGCTCATTTCTGAACTGTTCGATCGTCTCCAAGGGGCCTCTATCTTCTCAAAACTTGACTTAAGGGGTGCCTATAATCTCATTCGTTTAAGGGAGGGAGACAAGTGGAAAACAGCATTTAACACACGTTCTGGACACTATGAATATCTTGTTATGCCCTTTGGGCTGTGTAACGCCCCTGCCGTGTTTCAGGAATTTATGAACGACATCTTCCGTGACGTATTGGTAACTTTTGTCATTGTCTATCTAGACGACATTCTTATTTTTTCTAAAAATTTGGAGGAACACATTCAACATACCAAACTTGTGCTCTCCAGGCTTCGTTCCAACCGTCTTTACGCCAACATGGAGAAATGTCTGTTTCACCAGGCTTCCACGGCCTTCCTAGGCTATATCATCTCCAGCCAAGGTTTTTCCATGGACCCAGAGAAGCTGAAGGCGGTTCTCGACTGGCCACTCCCTAATTCGCTCAAGGCTGTGCAACATTTTCTTGGCTTTGCCAATTATTACAGGAAGTTTATCAAAAAAAATTCTTCTTTTTTTTTTTTTGATAAACTTCCTGTAATAATTGGCACTTGAGCCACGATAACATCATTTGGCTATGAGCCACTAATATTTTGGGCTCATGATACTTATGCAGCTATGTGTCTTATGTTGCCCTAATTGTATGGTAATCACAACGTATTTGGTAAACTTTGGAACTGCTAGTTGTTGATCATAAGGACACATATTGTTAATCCACCATATACCTTCTATCCGTTTTGGACATTGTCTAATCCTACTAGCTAAGTATTTGCATATTAGCTTAATCACTTACCCGAGCCGTCTCTCCCACCGATGATTTTAATATCCTATGTATGTATTTGTTTCCCTACATGTTGATTCATGTTTGTCTGTGACAATTAGATTTAATAAAATTTTGTTATTTTGGTTTTAATTACATTTTGGGTCTTTTGCCAAGGGTTTCAGGACCCTCCTATGGTCCTAGTTATTATACGTATTTTCCGCTCATACTATATACATGTCAGTATATAGTGACTCAGAGTGCAATTTCTAGGGCTTATAGTGACCCCTGGTGGTCACTTGTTCAAGTGTAATTTATTGTATATTTCCCTATGCACCAAGTTTTTTATTCTCATACTATTAGGCAAGCGACCAGTTACCATGTGTTTGTAAGAACGTTCCTGGGTACCTGCACACCACATCCACGCCCCAAGGCTGCTTTCTCAGTTTCACCAGAAATTCCCCCTTAAGCCGTGGTTGGATCACTCAGAGATTGATCCTCAAGGGGGGGATACTGTGACGACTCAGGAGATTCCTTCCCCTCCTTGTACCTCTCTCCCATCTCCTGTTGCCCCTTCTACTCCTTCCCACTCCTCTACTTTACCTTCTACCTCTCTCCCCTTGCCGCAGCGCGTTCCCCGCAGGTCTCGCATACCCACGCGCTCCCTGTGTCCCTGCTTTGATCCTCCCCGCTCCCTCTCTCCCGCAGTGGCCGCTTTACCTTCCCCTGTGGTGCCATCTGTCCCGTTGCCATCTCCGTGCGGGGTGCCCGCGGCGCGGCATTCTGCACGCCTGGTGACGCGTCCGGTGCGTGCGTTCCCTCAGCCCACGGAGGGCGCGAGCACACGCTCCTCCACTGCTCTCCCTGGCTCACCTTCCTCCTCTCTGCCGCTGCATGCCATCTCGTGGTCGCATGTCATGCGCGCAGTCCCCTTCTTTGGGCTCCGTGCTCCTCCTGCAGTCTTCCCTTGCTCCATGCGGTCCCTCTCTGTGTTGCAACCTGTGCGCGCGCATCCCCAGCTTACAGGGGCGCGCTCACAGGCCCTTCTTATCCTGTTCCCCATGTCTCCGCCTCCCAATCCCTACAGGCCATTCCCCTGACTGCCCCTTCTGTCTCCTCCTCTTCTCTCCCTGTCCTATCCCTGTCATCTCCCACTTCTCTCTCTACTCCTCCCCTCTCTCCTATTGGTATGTCCTCCTTTATAACCCCTGTCTGTCCACTTCTTCCCTGCTCTGCATAGTTCCTGTTTCCCTGTGTGTACCTGACCTATGCTGTGCTCCCTCTGTGTTCCTGTTGTTTCCTGCTCCTGTTTTATCTTGGATTTCCCTGGCTTTGACCCCTGCTTGTCCTGGACTACTCTGCTCTCTGGTATCCCTTTGAACCCTGCTACGCATACGACTTCGCTTACCTCTGGCTTCCTAGGACCTGGCTTATACTCTGACGATTCTAACCTCTGGACTCCTGAACATTGGCACACGGACACGACTATTCTTACGGACATCCCCAAGCGTTGCAAGTATAAACAACTCTTCCAACAGGCCCAGCAAGCCTTGCAAGTATAAGCAACAACTCTTCCAACAGGCCCAGCAACGCCATACCACACTCCGGGCTTGCTCCCACTGCTGTGGGTGTGTGGTATTATACCATTCCCACCTCAGTTCTGAGGTCTAGCCAGGTCTGCGGCCATACAGGCGTGACATTATCGGCGATTTGTTCATCTCTTGTCTGGACTATTGCTTCTCCTCCACCCTCATCGGGTTATGCCGGGAAAGAAGTGAGTGAGTGCGGTACTTGGACCGTCAAAGACTTGGCACTGGTGGGGGATTTCTGACCTCTCGGACACTCTCTGGCGAAGTGACCTGGTTTCCCGCAATGGTAGCATGTGTTTTACCGTATTGTTGGGAGGTTCGGGGTTATCAAGGCGGGGACTCGCAGAGGGAGAAGTTCCCTTTTCCTTAGCAGCCCCCTTACCCTTCGCACTGGTCACCTCCTTGGTCTTCTCTACACGAGTCTTTGGTCTTCTTGGGAGTATGTAGCCTAGTGTAGGCCTCATGACCCTTCACTTCATCCAGTAGATCTTCTAACGTAGGGGGTTCCCCTGTCAACAAAGAGCGTCGCATCATGACCACAATAGGAATTGAGTGCGTCGGTACTCATTCACTTCTGAGGCCTTAATGGCTTGATGGGAACGGAGATCCCACATGATCAATTGAATCCTCTGAATGAAATCGGATAGGTCTTCTCTCTCTTTTTGTTGGAGGGTGTGGTATTTGAACCACAGTGTACTCACATCGTCTTCCCGTCCGTAGGTCCGACGGAGGGAATCCATCAATTGTTGAGCTGTCACCTCAGCATGTTGATCCTTGTACATCTTCACCGGTGTAGAGGCGGGAGGCCTTAGACATTCCATGCTTATCTGCCTTTTTACAGAGTCAGGACAGTCCCATTCTTCTAGAACCTGTGACGTATATTATTTCCAGACTTCGAAAGCATCTTCCCCGTAGGCGTAGGTTTGACCCCGGAAAAAGTTCTTCGTTTACGATACTGCAGTGAGGGTGGGGCTTCATGTTTGGACCCACTCAAATTCTGTTTGGCCTTGGATTGCAGCTGTATATCTCCCATATGACTGGAACAGGGGCTGCCCGTACTTAAACACCAATTAGACCCTGATAAGGTGCCGATGTCATCCTCACAAAGGCTCCCTGGGGAAGGGGGCGACAATTGCATAGCAACCTCTTGTAAGTTCGTATGAGAGCTGCCAGGCTCTGATTTTATAGGCATTTCAGGATAGATGACTGGGTATCTGGAACTTAATTCTCCCGAGAGCCACAAGGTGGCTGGGCCTTCATCTTCAGTTATGTCGTGTCCCACATTCACTAACACGGAGCACCACACCTTGTCTGCGTTTTTGCGCCGGTCCAGAGTTTTTATTTTTATTGTACTCCATAGGTTTGGGTGTTGTCTCAAGGCTATTCGTATATCATATGCTACAGCAGGGCCATATTAACAACATTAGGGGCCCCCGGCAAAGCAGTGCACGGGGCCCTGCCTACACAATCTCTTACACGAATAAAAATGTAAATTAACGATTTGTTAACGAATAGTTAATATCCCCTGTATATCTAGTTTACAATTTATTCTGACATCTTACTGTTACAGTGTTATTCATAAAACAATCTTTTATATAACTTTTACAATACTTCATAAGAGAAACATCACTTTGCTAGCTATAACTGGAGTACAGTGAAAAACCTCAACCTGTACCCCCTTTTTTATCTGAAGAAATATCACAATAAAGACAGTCACTGGTATATACTTCTAACCTATGCAGACTGTCGCTCCCAGCCTCCCACGCGCTCACTAGCAGCAGCAGCAGGCACCGGAAGTGCTGCACTGCTAGGCTGCGAGAGGTTGTGACGCGAGCCGGGGTTTCCGGGCGGGCGGAGAGCGAGCAGAGCTAGGGTTCCACTTCCGGGCGGGGAAGAGTGAGCGGAGCTGGGGTGCCGGGCGTGGGGAGAGCGAGCCCTCCTAGCTAGACTTAGAATGGAGATTTTACATTTTTAGCATTGGTGGGTAGGGTTGCCAGATGGCTTGTCAAAAAATACTGGACACAATGGTAAAAGTTGCGACGCCCCCAATACATATATAAAAAAACAAAACACGCTCCCGAACACATATAAAATACCCCTACCACCCCCATATATATTAAATATCCCACCACCACCCCAATACATATAAAATATACCGCCAAAACATATAAAATATACCTCTATCACCCAAATACATATAAAATATACCCCCACCACCCCATACAAATAAAATATACCCCCACCACCCCCATACAAATAAAGTATACCCCCACAACCCCAATACATTATAAAATATACCCCGCCACCCCAATACATATAAAATATACCCCCACCACCCCCATATATATATTAAATATACTCCTACCACCCCAATACATATAAAATATACCCCCACCTCCCCCCCACTTTGTGCCTTATCTTATCTCCTGCAGGACGCAGACAGCACAGGGACATGTCTCTGGCCCGCCGGTGGGTGGACTCCGCCCCCGCTGTCCTCTGGTTGGCTGTCCTCTCCTCCAATCAGGGACAGCACACCAGCCCTCCTTGCTCTGCCCAGCCTCCGCCAGGCCCGCCTTCTCACTGCCTCCCAGCACCAGCCCTCTCACTGCCTCCATCCGCCCTCTCAGCCCTCGCGCTGCCACTGCTGTAACAATGGTAATACCGGACACATAGGTGTCTGGTATTACCTCCAATTTTATACAGGAGGACAGGCAGCAGAATTACCGGCCTGTCCAGTGGGAAAACTGGATACCTGGCAACCCTATGGTGGGCAGGCATGGGCCGGGCACATGGGGCCCCCCTATGCTGTGGGGCCCCCGGGCAACTTCCAAGCGTGCCCATATAAGACGGCCCTGTGCTAGTGTCAATGGGGACTTGTCCCACAGCCAGCGTGTGGAGAGGCGGGACTTGCATCTCCAAGGCCCATCCATATACCTCCTGGCGTGACGGTAAGGATACTACTGAGCGTGACATGCTTTAACTGATTTCGGGCATCCCAGGTCTGAATCTCAGCAGTGCCTCCAAATGTAGCCCTGCTTCCCTTATAACACAGGAAACTACACAGTGCTGTGCTTCTACCTGTCGGCTCCAGGAGCCTGAGCCTTTGCTAAAGAGTAGCAAGTAGCAAGTCTGATTGAAGCTCTTATTAACCTGTAATCAGACTTAAAACTATGCAACAGCTTGCGTGTACTGATTGATCTGTGTGGTTGATTGAAGTGCTGGCTGGTTAAAGTGTGTGCAGTTAGAACCAGAAGCAGTTTGAACAAGGAAGCGGTTAAACAAGGTATAGTTTATTGAAGTACAGTTTACTGTTAGTACTTCTAAACTTCATAGTTGCTAGAATGAGCAGGATTGAAAATGCCACTAAATGCACATCTTGCCACATGTATGTGCACTTGGAGCAGCTGTTCCAAGGAGCATACCGCTGTGAGAAGTGTGAGCAGGTGGTCTCTTTAGAATCAGAGATTGCTGATCTGAAGAGGCAACTTGCAATATTGAGGGACATTGGAAATCTTGAAAGGGAATTAGAGCTCACTGAGCAGGCCCTTGCTTTGACTAGTGGTGCAGATGGTGGCGCTGTTAGTGAGGAGCAGATAGGTAGCCTAGTTGCTGTTAGTGAGGAGCAGGTAGGTAGCTGGGTGACAGTTAGAAGGGGAAGCAGGGGCAATAGGGAGAGGCAGGTCATTTCTGAGCTGACACATCCCAATAGATTTGCCATGTTGAGTGAAGATACTGGGAATGTTGGGGCAGAAATGGCAAGGCTGGGGGAGACTAATTCCTCTAGCAGCCAGGGGAATAGTTCCTCCAGCACAGTGGGGACTCAGGATGCTTAGATGCAAAGAAAGATTGTGGTGGTAGGGGACTCCATTATTAGGAAGGTAGATAGGGCAATCTGCTGCCGGGACCGCATGAACCGAACAGTTTGTTGTCTCCCGGGTGCTCGGGTTCGGCACATTGCGGATCGGGTAGACAGATTGTTGGGGGGGGGCTGGGATTGACCCGGCGGTCTTGGTACATGTTGGCACCAATGACAAAGTTAGAGAAAGATGGAGGGTCCTAAAAAATGATTACAGGGATCTAGGCCAAAAGTTTAAGGCAAGGACCTCCAAGGTAGTATTTTCTGAAATACTACCAGTGCCATGCGCTACCGCAGGGAGACAGTCAGAGATCAGGGAGGGTAATGCATGGCTAAGAAAGTGGTGTAGGAAGGAGGGGTTTGGGTTTTTAGAGCACTGGGACTCCTTTTCTGAGAGGTGCCATCTATATTCTAGGGACGGATTGCACCTCAATGAAGAGGGATCTTCTGTGCTAGGGGGGAGAATGCTAAAAAGGTTGGAGGAGATTTTAAACTAGGATGGGAGGGGAATGAAACAGATAATGAACTAAATGGAATAGATGAGGTTTCAAGGTGGTATGGAGGTAGAATGGGGGCAAGTGCAAGTTTGACACGCAGTGAGATACCCATAGTAAATGGAGATAATACTAGAAAACTTCTAAAGACTAAACCAAGTGGGAGCAGAAAGGAAGGAGCAGATAAGATCATAGTACAGGCTGAAAAAAAACTTAAATGCATGCTTGCTAATGCAAGGAGCCTGACAGATAAAATGGGGGAGCTTGAATTAATAGCTACAAGGGAGCAGTATGATATCATAGGCATTACTGAAACATGGTGGGATGAAACTCATGACTGGACAGTTAATTTAGAGGGTTATTCTCTTTTTCGGAAGGATCGAACAAATAGAAGGGGAGGTGGAGTATGTCTATATGTTAAACCAGATCTAAAACCTATTATAAGGGATGATATCTATGAAGGGAATGATGAAAATGTAGAGACCTTGTGGATAGAAATTAGCAGTGGAGGTAAAAGTATAAAGAAAATGTTTGTGGGAATATGCTATAAACCACCAAATATCTGCGAGATTGAGGAAGCTAAAATACTTTTACAAATGGAGAAGGCATCAAAACTGGGTCATGTTTGCATAATGGGGGATTTTAATTATCCAGACATAGACTGGGGCAATGAGATTAGCGTTACAACAAAAGGAAACAGGTTTTTGGGGGTGCTTAAAGATAATTATATGACCCAAATTATTGAGGAACCAACCAGGAGAGGGGCAGTTTTGGATTTGGTCATATCAAACAATGTAGAAGTAATAACAAATATTCAAGTCCTGGAACATTTGGGTAACAGTGATCATAACATGGTCTCATTTGAAATAAATTATCAAAAAACAGATTACTTGGGTTCAACAAAGACTTTAAACTTTAGAAAGGCAGATTTTAATAAACTGAGGTCTAATCTAGTAGTAATACAATGGGATGATGTTTTTGCAGGGAAAAATGTAGAAGATAAATGGGCAGTCTTTAAAACATTGTTAGAAAAGCACACTTATCAGTGTATACCCTTGGGTAATAAGTATAAAAGAAATAAGTCAAAACCAATGTGGCTAAATAAACAGGTAGGGAGGAAATGGACAAGAAGAGGAAGGCGTTTAGATTCTTTAAGTCAGAACGGACAGAGACATCATATCAGAATTATAAGGAATGTAACAAAAATTGCAAAAGGGCAATTAAATTAGCAAAAATGGATAATGAAAAAAGGATTGCAATAGAAAGTAAGGTCAACCCTAAAAAGTTCTTTAAGTACCTTAATAACAAAAAAATGAGAAAAGAAAATATAGGACCCTTTCAGTGTGAGATGGGTAGGCAGATTATTGGAGATAAGGAAAAAGCAGAGGTATTAAACAAATTCTTTGCCTCTGTGTTTACCAGGGAAGAATCAAGTTCAATAGTAGCGCCACAGGAGGAAGCCACAACCTCCATATTAATGACCAATTGGTTAACTGAGGAAGAAGTTCATAAGCGACTTGAAAAAATTAAAGTAAATAAGGCACCTGGCCCCGGTGGCATACATCCAAGAGTTCTCAAAGAGTTAAGCTCAGTAATAGCAAAACCATTATATTTCATATTCAAGGACTCCATTTCCACAGGCTCAGCACCACAAGATTGGCGTAAAGCAGATGTGGTGCCTATATTTAAAAAGGGAGCTAGATCACACCCGGGGAATTACAGACCTGTAAGCCTGACTTCAATAGTAGGGAAACTACTTGAAGGTTTAATACGGGATAATATTCAGGAATACCTAATGGAAAACAAAATTATTAGTAATAGTCAGCATGGATTTATGAAGGATAGATCTTGCCAAACTAACCTTATTTGTTTCTTTGAGGAGGTAAGTAGGAATTTAGACAAGGGTAATGCTGTTGATGTGGTCTACTTAGATTTAGCAAAGGCTTTTGATACGGTTTCACACAAGAGGTTGGTGTACAAAATAAAGAAAATTGGACTCAGTAATAATGTATGCACCTGGATTGAAAACTGGTTAAAGGACAGACAACAGAGGGTTGTCATAAATGGAACTTTTTCAGGTTTGGGCTAGAGTAGTGAGTGGAGTACCTCAAGGATCGGTACTGGGACCCCTGCTTTTTAACTTGTTTATTAATGAGCTTGAGGTTGGGATCGAGAGCAAAGTCTCCATCTTTGCTGATGATACTAAATTGTGTAAGGTAATAGAATCAGAGCAGGATGTAATTTCTCTTCAGAAGGACTTGGAGAGACTGGAAACGTGGGCAGGTAAATGGCAAATGAGGTTTAATACAGATAAATGTAAGGTTATGCATTTGGGATGCAAGAATAAAAAGGCGACTTACAAATTAAATGGAGATATATTGGGGGAATCCTTGATGGAGAAGGATTTAGGAGTGCTTGTAGACAGCAGGCTTAGCAATAGTGCCCAGTGTCATGCAGTAGCTGCAAAGGCAAACAAGATCTTATCTTGCATCAAACGGGCAATGGATGGAAGGGAAGTAAACATAATTATGCCCCTTTACAAAGCATTAGTAAGACCACACCTTGAATATGGAGTACAATTTTGAGCAACAATCCTAAGAAAAGACATTATGGAACTAGAGAGAGTGCAGAGAACAGCCACCAAATTAATAAAGGGGATGGACATTCTAACTTATGATGAGAGGCTAGCTAAATTAGATTTATTTACATTAGAAAAGAGGCATCTAAGAGGGGATATGATAACTATATACAAATATATTCAGGGACAATACAAGGAGCTTTCAAAAGAACTATTCATCCCACGGGCAGTACAAAGGACTCGGGGCCATCCCTTAAGGTTGGAGAAAAGGAAATTTCACCAGCAACAAAGGAAAGGGTTCTTTACAGTAAGGGCAGTTAAAATGTGGAATTCATTACCCATGGAGACTGTGATGGCAGATACAATAGATTTGTTCAAAAAAAGGTTGGACATCTTTTTAGATGGGAAAGGTATACAGGGATATACCAAATAAGTATACATGGGAAGGATGTTGATCCAGGGATTAATCCGATTGCCAATTCTTGGAGTCAGGAAGGAATTAATTTTTCCCCTTAATGGGGTTTTTTGTTTGCCTTCCTCTGGATCAATACGTAAGTATAGATATAGAATAAAGTATCTGTTGTCTAAATTTAGCATAGGTTGAACTTGATGGACGTACGTCTTTTTTCAACCTCATCTACTATGCAACTATGTAACTAATTTTGACAGATTTATTATAAATCATTCTTCCTGGTAATGCACAGGTTATTAAGAATTTATATTAGTGTTAGGTACCCTTGAGATATGGTCTGCCGTGTAGGGGCTCAAGGGCTTACAACACTTTGGCCAAAGAGTTAAACTTATTCAAAAGATATCTATATATATATTTAGGCACTGTACCGTGTATAAGTTTCATTGGATGGGCACTGCGCTCTGTCTGTGTTTCATGTTCTATGTTCTGTCTCTGGTTTTAACTATATATTGCCATGCTCAGTAGCACTCCTCTGTGACACTTATACGCTTATATATATGTTGTGGTTATTTTGGGGGTTCAATATGAGCTTGTAGGTGTCCTGTATGTTTTACAATTCTTGTTCAGCTGGTCTTAGTTGACTGGAGGGTGGCTCCTCCTCCCTAGTTTGAAGCTCACCCCCTCCCACTTTTAAATGGTTAAAAGCTCACTCCATTGCATCTCCCACTCTCAGGGGAACGTGCTTGCTTGCAGTTTGATTGTGACAAATCTAATAGAGTGCTTTTCCTGGTAATGTACAGGTTAATAAGAGCTTCTTTTAGATCTAAAATTATTGTCTACCTTTTGACTTGCCCCTGTGGATTGCAATACATTGGGAAGACCATTAGACTATTACGCACCAAGGTCTTGGAGCATATAGGAAATATTAAAAAGAAGTTGGAGACACACAGTGTCTCTAAACATTTCCTTATGTTCCATGAGTCTGATCCTTCCAGATTAAGATATATGGGCATAGAATTAGTCTTACCACATTGGAGAGGTGGAGATCGCAATATAGATCTCATTAAGAGAGAATCATTTTGGATCCATTAATTAAACACCCTCAGTCCGGCTGGTTTGAACGCCGATTTTGATCTAACATTCTGTTTCCCTCTGTCCTGCCAGATTTCAAATATTACATTTTAATAATACTTCTAGTAGTGTGGTCATGTATGCATTTAACATTTTATTTTTATTTGTTTTATTTTGTAATGTTTAGTTATAATGTTTACCAATTTTTGGAATTCTCTGTTATACACTGAATTTTAATATATGTAATCACATTTGTGGCTCAATGTTTACATCTTTGATTCTGAGTCTCCATAGTAAGGTGAATGTCATACCTTCCCATTGGTCTATTATTAGCCAATTAACAGCATAGATAGGGTACTTATAGTGTGCTACCATCATGCAACACTCCTGATGAAACCTGCAAAGGTGAAACATGTAGAGTGTTAATCAGTATCGGCAAGCAGAGGGGCACATCAGCTGAGATCGGTCTGCACCTTGTTCCTGACTCCACGCTGTGAGAAGACGCCTCCTGGAGACATAAATATTTGGACTGATGTCAGAGGTGGGCGTATCCAGAGACATCTGTCCGTCTGAGTTGATTAGACAAACCCCTCCCTTAAGTGTTAGTCAAATGCATGTGAATAGGGTACTTAAGTCACTGTAGCACGGCTGTTTAGCCATAAGGCTGTGTAAAATCAAAAGCGTCACATCATAAGTGTACATCAAAAGTGTCTACAAGAGTTAATTTTGGAGTTGAATTTGGAGGTGAAGATTGGAGGAAGATCTGGACTCTGCATTACAACGTTGCCACTGTGAGACAGTAACTTTTAACATCTGTGATTTAGTTGTACACTTTTATCCTCCAGTACCTTGGAACTCTCTCCTCCTGCATCTCACTATGCCCTCCCTATTTCTTTTTCCGTTTACTGTTTCCTCACTCCTTTGTGAGCATTTCTGTTCTCTACAACATCTCCACTCAACACTGCACCATTATTTATACACCACTCTCCCAACAACTTCTTTACAACTCAATAAAAAAACACCCACACAAATCCTTTATTCACACCCTCTATCTACTCCTTCGTGCTGCTGGGGATCTTCCCTAAGCCTGAAGCCAGACATACACACCTGATCTCACTCATGCCTCCCTGCCACCTCTTCCCCTGTAAATGGTGTTAACCTTTTCATTTAACACTGACCTTCCTAAAATTTTACCCCACAAATCAAGCATCTCAATAGTCTGCCCTCATGGCTAATGTCCCACACTGTCACTCCTACCACCCATTGTGACCAAGCACTGCCATCTACAGCACTTACTCCCTCAACTGCTGTCCCTGTAAGTTTCCCATTAAACCTCTTAGATTGTAAGCTCTTCGGGGCAGGGATTTCCTTTCCTATTGTCTGATTTTGCTGCACTTATTGTATAATTATAATTCCCTGTACTGTATTCTTTGTGAAGCGCTGAGTACACTTTTTGCGCTATATAAATAAAGACATACAATACAATACAGCTTTTCTGCAGTCAGCCTGAAGGATTCCCTTCCAGACACGTGAGAGCAGGCGTCACACGCCACACAGACTGTGGAAGCAGTGTTCTGTTGGTGCGGATATTACATCCTAAATGCGTGAATTATTTTGCAAAATGTGAGTGCATTTTTAAACTTTGTATTTTAATATGATAAAATCTGAACAGTCTGCGCTCTGTCCTGTATTTCTGTTCTACTCCGATAAGGTTCCAGTGTATCTTTATACACATATATCTGAGTGAAAGCTGCTGTTTCGGGATAAAAGAAACCTTTATGCACAAGTGTATATTGGGAAATTTGTAAGTACAAATTTCTCTAGACTCTATTAAGAACTGATAAAACATCAAACATTGGAAAGACATATTTGCACTATTTTGCTTGTGTTTTTCTCTTCACATATATCTGCGCTCCCCACACAAATCTTGGATACCTGACACCTTTGGATTGAAGAAAAGCAATCTACATGAAGCGTTGAAGCTGCACTTTATTCAATTTGTTTCATTTATTTTATCACACATTCACTTTATAAGCATGAATTGTCACTAATATTGAATTTAAGCACTAACTATAAGTCAATTATTCATCATTTGAAATTAGATTTAAGCGCCATTATTTAACTACTGTTTTTGTTTGCATGTCTACGTGCAACCTGTGAAATAGATGGTCAGCCCTTGCTGCTCCCTAGAGATATTAAAGGAACATGACATACAGTATCAAAGGCGGCTGCATTAATGTCCCTCACTGGGGACGTTACTCTGTGTCTCTGTCCTCCACCTCAGTATTCACAGGATATTGTAGGACATTTGGTCGCGGCCGTTTCACAGCGACTCATCCCACCGACAGCCACTTCGCCGCTAAGGTAAGTGCCTAAACCCTCTACCTTAAAACCCCTATATCCTAAACCCTCCTTACCCTAGAAACCCCTACCTTAAACCCTTATCCTAAACCCCCCCCACTCTAACCGCTAAAACCACTTAAATTAACCCCATTAACAGTAATAACATTTACATTAGAAGCGGCTAGTGGTGGAGGATCCGCCTGCGGTGTAATAGTCGTGGCAAAACTATTCTGGTTCAAAACTATGTGTGTAAAGAGAGAAATAGGGGAGCGAGGAATTAATCATGTCATAATCACAGTGCACAAATACACATTAGCAATCCATTCTTCCAATGTTGACTCCACTTCAATCTCCAGTGTGGGTAGGTATTTGAACCCCTTCGTCTTGCAGTGCGCCCCACAAATAGTTGCGAGGCCAGAAAGAGGTGTTATGTTAAAATATGTATGTTTTAATAAAAAATAAATCATCCGCACTCACATGCAATAAAAGTCCAAGACTGCTCCCGCGTCCGGTATACCACTCCGGGTCACAGCTGTTCTGTGATCTGGACAGACTGCTATGGTGGCCTCTCTGGGACAGAAAGCTGAGCAACACGTCTTCATCAGGCTCAAAGAATGTTGCTTGTCAGTGTATCCGTGGTATAAATAGGCGCTCATTGGCCATACCCCACACAGGCTGTGAATAAAGTTGAATTAATAGCGCCCTAATTGCGCTGGTGAGTAGTTTTTGCCATGCCTCTCGGCTGGCGTCAGGAATATCCTCCTGGTGTTCGCAGCACCATAATGTCCACAGCCTTGAAAAACTTCAAACATGACTTTGACACCGTCTCCCAACTGGTATATACTGTGGGCTTTTGTTCACCTTGTGCATATCCCCCCTTAGAAACCGTTTCTCCTGTATTACAGAACATTTTACTCTTACGGAAAACGTAGTCCCTTAACTTCTTCCATCTCTCACATTACTGCTATACAATGTTGTTTCCCAGCTGTTGCTTAGATATACTATTACTAATTGACATTTTCCTGTCTCAGACATAAAGTCCTTAGATATGTCTAAATTATTCATTACTTACACTCCTGTAAAGGATTAAAGTGTACACACAGTTTCTTGCATACATATCATTAAAACAATTTGAACTACATTTTCAATATCAGAAACAGAACCAATATGTGTACAGATTATCAAAATAGTGCAAATCTGTTTGGTGGCAAGTAACAATATTTACTGGCTAGTTGCATAGAGAATTGCTTAGATTAGTCATGCCTTCTATCGCCAGTGGTGTAATAAATAACATCACTTATACCCAAGTAATGACACCTGATTAAATCTCACAGAAACTACTGATTATTAAAATAAAAGATCTAAAACAAAAACAGGCTCAAAGATAAAAATACATGTCTTGCTGGTAAACAGTTTTTATTGTACATTCTTCATAATAAAATCGGATAGTTATATTCTGCCAGTCTTTTCTCCTATGTTCTTAATAAAATATTGCTTAGACTGATATAATAAACATCAAAAAAGTAAACAATTGGGACATCAATAGCAGGGACACGGAAGTGTCGCAACGGTTATGGACTACTCGGTCGCAGCCTTGGACTTTTATTGCATGTGAGTGCGGATGATTTATTTTTTATTAAAACATACATATTTTAACCTAACACCTCTTTCTGGCCTCCCAGCTATTTGTGGGGGTGCACTCCAAGACGAAGGGGTTTAAATACCTAACCCCACCGAAGATTGAAGTGGAGTCAACATAGGAAGAATGGACTGCTAAGGGGAGAAGGAGGAAAAGACACCCCTGATGTGTGCTACACTCACACAGGGCTGTGAAAGTGGTTAGATATATATTTATATATTTCCACCTCATCCACTCTCCCCCCTTTGCAGCATACAGTAAGTGCATTGACTGTGGTGTCTAACCCTTGTGCTCTTCTGTGTGTGATAGGTGGGCAGGTTACAATTCAGCAGCCTTCCCACTATTGTGTTTATCTCTAAATGTGTATTTGTGCACTGTGGTTATATGACACATGATTAATTCCTCGCTCCCCTATTTCTCTCTTTACACTTGCTTTCAAGGATCCTGGATTGATCCTAGTGAGGTTGAGCTATGTCAAAGCTATGTGAGACTACATACCGCTTCAGCTTAATGGGAAACGCACATTTTATTAGAACGAACAGCATGGAAATATAAAACATAAAGAACAACATTTTTCTTTAAATAAAACAGCAAGAATTATAAAAATAACCTGCTCGTTTTATGCACCATAAATTAATTCACTTTTCATTGTGATTTAGCGTAACGCAGATACACATGTGCACTTATATGTGAGCATCTTAGTCAATGGTTCTCCCTAAAAATGCCTGGCTTTAGAGATAGGTCCAAACCCTGTGTCCCCCCCCTCTTGTGTCTGATCAGGTGGGATAAATTACTAAATCCTTTCCCACATTCCGCACATACATGTGGTCACCCTCCTGTGTGTGTCTTCTTGTGTGTATTCAGGCTCGATAAGTAACTAAATCCCTTCCCACATTCCCCACATACATGCCATCTCTCCCCTGTGTGTGTCATCTTGTGTCTGTTTAGGTTGGAATAGGCACTAAATCCCTTCCCACATTCCCCACATAGATACGGTCTCTCCCCTGTGTGTCTCCTCTTGTGTTTTTTCAGGCTGGATAAGTCAATAAATCCCTTCCCACATTCCCCACATACATACGGTCTCTCTCCTGTGTGTGTCCTCTTATGTGTGTTCAGGCTGTATGAGTTACTAAATCCCTTCCCACATTCCCCACATATATACGGTCTCTCCCCTGTATGTGTCCTCTTGTGTGAATTCAGGTAGGATAACAGACTAAATCCCTTCCCACATTCCCCACATACATGCCGTCTCTCCCCTGTGTGTGTCATCTTGTGTCTGTTTAGGTTGGAATAAGCACTAAATCCCTTCCCACATTCCCCACATTGATACGGTCTCTCCCCTGTGTGTGTCCTCGTGTGTATATTCAGGCTGGATAAGTCAATAAATCCTTTCCCACATTCCCCACATACATACTGCACCGACACACTTTATTCGAGCAAATACCCGGTATGTACCTGGCAGATACCTGGAATGCGCCACTCCTAACCTCTGACAAGCCCCGTTGCATTTGCCTTCCCAGCCTGGGTTCATGCCTGGCTGATGGGCGGCTGATCTGTTAAATGATAATGATTAGGATTTAATAGGCTGCAATGCTTCGCGTGTCTACCAGATGGCATAAATTCATGAATTGTAATGCAGTTTATATATATATACTGTGCAGTATTGCAGCCAGCGGGAATAAAATGCTTCAATCCCTGCTTGGAAAATAACTCAATGTACTCGGGCAGAAAACAGTCACAAACCTCAATACACCCGGGTATACCCGAATTCGTGGCACTAGCCAAGCTCGAATAAAGTGTGTCGCCAGTGTACGGTCTCTCCCCTGTGTGTGTTCTCGTGTGTGTATTCAGGCTGGATGAGTTACTAAATCCCTTCCCACATTCCCCACATACATGCTGTCTCTCCCCTGTGTGTGTCCTCTTGTGTGTATTCAGGCTGGATAAGTCAATAAATCCCTTCCCACATTCCCCACATACATGCGGTCTCTCCCCTGTGTGTGTCCTCTTGTGTCTGATCAGCCTGGATAACACACTGAATCCTTTCCCACATTCCCCACATACATGTGGTTTCTCCCCTCTGTGTCCCCTCTTGTGTGTGTTCAGGTGGGATAACTGACTAAATCCCTTCCCACATTCCCCACATACATGCGGTCTCTCCTCGGTCTGTGTTCTCTTCTGTAGGTTCTGGTCTGATAACCAAGTCAGACTCTCTCCACTTTCTGCAAGATCTTTTCCTGTGGCAGCTGCAAATATATATTTTTTGGCATGAGAAGCAGTTACATTGTTTATTAATTGCCTTGACTGGTTGAAAGATGCATTTTCCGTCATATTTATTGGAATGTTGCAAGATTGTTCTGTCCTCATCTTTTCCATATTCTCATTTGGATGTTTGAACTTCAGATGTTTGAGGAGGTAATCCTGACTGTTAAAAGCAACCTTGCAGTATGGGCATCGGTGGATTATTGATGCTTAGCTTTGTACTAGACAAGACAAAAAAAATACATAATTAGAAAATTAGGTGAAATTAGGCATTACTTATCCAAAAACGTGTGTGTGTGCCAAGCACGTGCATTTTAAGTGAAACTTCTTTGTCGTTTGTCACTGTTTTGCCACAGAAATTGTATTTGTGATGGTGATGTTTTTATTTAAAATCCAAACACAATTTCAGTGAGAAAATACAAAGAAGTTTGACATAGAACGCGCATGCTTGACACCCCCGCTCCGTTTTAGCTATTTGCACGTCTACATTTATATTAACTGTGAATTGTGCGTGACTGTGTGTGTGGCTGTTTGTGGCTGTGTGTGTGTGTAACTGTGTGTGTGTCTCTGTTTTTGTGTGTAGCATTGGGAGTGGGCACACCCTTTGATGGTTTGGTGAGAGTTTGGTCTGGTACAGTCACCTGAGCATGGAAGTTGTGGCCGAGTTCTGTGTTCGATGTGGGCCAGGCCTTGGATGGGGTCCAGACGGCCCATTATGGAACTTGCGGACGACTTCTGGGCTCCAGCATTAGGGCCGGAAGAGTAGATGTAGTGGATCATACATTTAAAGTGGATCATAATATTTGATGATTTAAAGGGAAACTCACAAAACACCAATTAAATTGGCAGAAATCTTTTCAAATCCTTAGCCACTGAGGTAATGAAAGAGGGTTATCAATTTATTGATTTATTTATTAAGGGTAAATGTGTATATATTTTGTGTTAATGTTTAAAACAACATAGTGATATTGGGCATTAGTCAACAAGGGAGGCAGAGGTAGGGGACGTGGGTGATGGTGGTAGCTGCCCTGGAGAGGGTGGTTAGGCTTCCCGTGAAAGTGGGGGGTATGGGTGCTGGTGAGAGGGGTTAACCCCTTAATTACCTTAGCGACTAGAATGGCACTGTTTTACTGGCCACTAACGGAGTTAACATGGTTAGGTAATGTTTTCTTTTAATAAAGTATTAACCCCTTTGGTGCCTGTGGTATACCTTGGTAACCACAGGCATGGAACGGGTTAATGTTATTTTGATCATAGGTTTCTGTAATAATACACATTACAGAATCCTACGATAGAAATATTAATCCAATGTGGTATGTAACATTTGAGAAAGTGATCAAGCAAACAACATCCTAGTCGCTAATAGGGGATACTACTGTCTATATGCGGATGGTAAGGCAGAGGACCTGCTGCACGCATCCGCACGGCCGCCTTGCTTGCCGGCGGCGCATGCAAGTCACTACGCCGCGGTCTCCAGCTGACTTTTTTCAACGCAGGGGGACGTGGCCAAAATGGGTCTGGGGGGCGCGGCCATTGAGCCCGTGGAGATGGGTGGAGGAGGGGGGGTTGTGGGTCCAGGAGGAGAGGGATAGAGTGGGCCATCTACTTTGCACACACAGGCACACTTTCCTCCCAAGCCGCCTCCCTCCCGTAGCTCCCCTCCTTCCCTCCTCATTGGCTGACTCGTACACCATGTGACACGTCAGTGCTTCTGATCACCAAAAGCTTGCAGATCCGACCGGCTGACACGTCACAGCACGCAGTCAACCACATCGGAAGTAGCCAGCGGGGACCTCCAGTCTGGAAGTAAGGGGCAGGTGGGCCGCGCGTGTCGCCGACCTTAGCGAGTCCTTAGCGTAAGACAGTGGTAAAGAGATTGATACAGGAATTTATTCCTAGGTATAGATTATCAGTAGTTCAAATGAACTAATGACCATGTTATTGGTAATAAAACAATTAGTAAGTATTGTATACAACTACTATTTTTTTGAGTCTCTCTATGCACAGGTCAAAGTTACAGGTCAAAGTTGAAAGTGCACCTACTCAAGACGGGGTAATGGTAAAGCATTTCCTATGCAAGAACGCTCTAAATCCAAGGTGGCGGGACCATTTCAAGTGCTCCTCACCACAAATGCTGCACACGTGAAAATCATGCCGCCACCAATACAGACAACATCTGACAAAGAGTCTTCAAGTTAGTGGATTTTGAGAGCAAAATAAATCCCGAAGCACTAACCCCCGAGGGTATAAGGCTCCAGGCAAGGCAGGTCATATCCGAACAATTTTCTTTTTTCTTTCAGGACGCAATATTATTTTTTATTTTTTAGAGTGTTTAAGTTAGAATTTAAGAAGTATGCACCATTGGGCCTTGGTGGGTGGATTGGTTTCCTGGGAGCGAGGCTTGTGAATGCTCTTGTATGTGTTGTGGCAGTACTAATCGCTCTTTATGTATGTATCATGTGCAGCAAAACTTTGATCCAGAAGTGTGTCTCACCCCCCACCGAGAGGAGGGGGGGTCACCCAGGGGCGTGTGTCAGCCACAAGGAAAGGATCACAAGTCAGCCATTTTAACCATTACAGACATTTTGTCTGTTCTGATATTCTGAGTGAATGATGTATATGAGATGCGTGCAAGGGTGATGATCGTGCATTCGTTCCCACAGATACCAACCCCCCTCAATTCTCAGTAATAGAATGTTGTGCTGATTCTCAAAATATATGACGGTAGAGATAGGTGCCTTTTCCTATATCTAGCAACTGCATACCCAAGGCCGCAAAATGTTTACTGTGTATTCAGGAAACCACAAGTCCCGATATCAATAAGAAATATATAGAGTAAAGGTCGCTTGCATAAAATAACGTTTTTAGCATTATGTGTATAATTTCTGTATTTTTCCATTTTTTAAGCCAGTCCCTTTAAAGGGCGTATTACACACTGGAACTGTGTAAAATATACTATCATTTATCTATTTGCCAGAGAGCTTTATCCAAACTGGTGAATGCCTTGCTGTGTGTGTTAGTGGTACTTGTTGTTATCTGTGTGTCATTTGCTGCAAAAGTATGATCCATAAATGTGCTACCCCTTCTTCTAGTCTGATGGCCCCTTTTACCAGTCCCATGAAGAAAGAAGATACCTATGGAAGCGATCTAACTCTGGAAGACATTCTGGACGCACTGCCATATGAGACTATGACAAGTAAGGGCTGGTGCCCTCTTCCTCAACTATATGCCAATGAGCACTATCAGATGGTGAAGAACACCAAAGTTTAACCTTATGTGTCACCCTATGTGTCTCTGGACTAACATCATACCAAAAATTCTCAAAAGGAGTGTTTTAAGAATAAAAAGGGGGGACTGAGAAAGTGACATAGGGGTCTCAAGTAAACAGTACTAGGATCTAAGCAGCCACTTTGTTTGTCAGCAACCATTTTGTCTGTTCTTGTCCCTGTCTGTCATCCATTTTGTCTTCTGTCTGCATGAAAGTATAGCAGCTCAGGTGAAAAGATGTTTTGCTTTCAGTAATTATTGTTGATACCAGCTTTGGTCAGCTGCAAAGGAAAGACGCATGCAACCTTGAATTACTACCAGGCACAATTAGGTGAGATCACAGCAGAAACAATTTCTTACATTTGGGTAATATCCGAGTACAAGCCATTTTTCACATACACCCCCCTTAAAGAATGCACAAACATAGCAAGGCCCCATTGTATGTAGGAGAAAGGTTACTGAGCTTGCATAAGATTTTTAGCTGATTTTCATATTCATTTGTTTTTCATATATTGTTTTGTTATTTCCTATGACGTACAAGTCACCCCATAAAAGAGGCGTGATCTTTAGTATTAGGGTATAAATATGTTGTGTACTATATTTTTTGTCAGACAGCTTATGCCTAAGCTGTCTCCATCCAAGTGTGCACCTGAATGCTTAATAAACTTATTTGGTATACTGAATCTTTGTTGTAATATAATTACAGCTTTAACACATTATTAACGGTCGCGTTAATTCCCATATCGCGAGATTGGCCCAAATATCGCACCCAGTAAATTATTACCACAATCTTGATATATACCACCTTAAAATTGTGGTAATAACAACCATTAGTTTATTATTTCATCGGGCAGGGCCACCAACAGGGGGTGTCTGCTGGAGTTTGCGTCCCAGCCCGGTGAGTCAGGGAGCATGGCCGCCCAGGACCCCTGCACGGCCGTCAGGGCCGCCAAGAGGGGGGGGGGGGGGGGACAAAGGATAATGGGTACCGGTTGTGGCTGGGCCCCGGCTCTGCATCAGATGCAGGCCTTCCTGTTCCAGCCTCTGACGTGAGCGCGCTGGGCCCCTCTGACTTCAGCGTGCCTAAGCTTCCGATGCGAGGTGACTGGAAGCTCGGCGTGGAACACAGTGAGGACGCCTGCATCTGATGGGCGGTCGCAGCCAGGCCCCGACTCTCAGCTGGTCCCCGCAGCCACCGCCGGTTCCGACCATCCCCAACGTATGTCTACTTTTTATAATATGTTTTGGGAGGGAGTGGGGATCTTTTTATATGTATTGGGGGGGGGGGGGAGTCTTTTTATATGTATTGGGGGGAGTGGGTGTTGGTTTAGCTCATCTTGCCTATGTATATAATGGGCAGTATATTGGCCATTATATACATAGGAAAGACAGGGCTAACGCCAGCTTGAAGTAGGTGAAAAAATATTTGCGGTATTTCTGCCGTTCATCCCGTTAAGATAAATATCGGAACTTGATGTATGGCAGTTTTTACTTTAAAATGTGATATTATGCCCGTTTTGTATCGGATCTGATGCTTTTAATGGGTTTGAAAAAAGTGCTTTCTTTTTGGCGCTGCAACGCTGATTCATTGCACGCTAATAATAAGGCGCTTTTTTATGGGCGGTTATATGGCATTTTTGGTTACCGCTGCTTGATGTATCCGGCCCTTTGACTCAAGTCAAGTTTAGTGATATTAAGTTCTAGTTGACCCGTAATGGTGTATGCAGATCTATCACTATTTGCAATTTAACATCAGTAATAAGACAATAGAGATGTAAAAACCACACAACACACATATTCCTGATTACCTTGTGCTGGCGCGTTACTTTTCCACAGCGCACCCCACTTGATACCAAGTTCTTTCCATATTCATCTCCATACCAGACCAGGAGCTCTGTGTGTGGGGGGAGGTCTGTGCAGGTTCTGTAGCAGATTTTCCTGTGGTACCGCAACGCCACAAGGTTCTGTTCTTCCTCGTTTCTCGCACAATTTACAAACCTAAAATTGGGACAGTTAGTGAGGTCTCAAAGTAATGTCTATTTTATAAAGGAAGAGCTGAAAAAAGATACAAGTTGATAATAATGTGACTTGTCTTTTCTTTCTTCTCTATAGCTTTTGAGATGATTAGAAGTTAACGAAGAGCAATGTATATACTAGAGGTGCAAAGAAAAAAAAGGGGGTGATGTAGATTAGCGCTAACGCAGATGATTGATAATAAGACCCTAATATGAGGGTGGCCCTAGTGGCAAGCTAGGCAGCCTGATGACAATCTGATGGTACAATCAGAACATAGAAGTATAACAATAAAGGGATACCGGCGCCTAATGTGTCCAATTGGGTTGATTTCTTTATCCAATGGAGATAGTTCGAATTTCGGAATGATCAGCAAACTGTTGATCTTGTGATGACCAGATAACCTCATTCGTAGGAATTGGAACATGTAATGAAATAAAAATATATTTAGTGCAACACAGCTATAACATTACACAGACAAAGACTCACAGGACTTACCAACAATACAAACAGGACAGGCAAACACCAACAGGACTAACAACCACAAAAGCAAAGCTATAATTAAAATTAGTTTAATATAACTAGATTAAATAAAAAAATGTGGACAATAGCAGGAACGCCAATCCGGTTGGGTAAAACCCGAGTGACACTCACAGGACGTCAGAGAGTAAAAGGCAATGTGCATCCACTTGGCTGGTGAAATTCTTTCCTCCACGTGTAGAGTATTTGCAGGGCTTTCAATTCGCCGTTTATTCTCCCGTTTGCCTCTGTTCCTCAGACCTCGATGCAACGTCTCTGGTGCTTCTTCGTGTCCCAGATCAACTTGGCACTGGACGTTGCGTCACACGCGGACGGGAACAAGCAGTAATGGATGAAACGGCGATCGCAACTCCTCTGATTTTTCTCACCATGTGAGGATAATGCGCACAGGGACTCCTTCGCTCTCAATGTCCTGTAATGTCCTGCAATGTCCAACTATAAATAAATGGCCCTACGCGTTTCGTGTGCGTAAAACACACTTCTTCAGGGAATTGAATTGATTGTGATTGTTAGTCCTGTTGGTGTTTGCCTGTCCTGTTTGTATTGTTGGTAAGTCATGTGAGTCTTTGTCTGTGTAATGTTATAGCTGTGTTGCACTAAATATATTTTTATTTCATTACATGTTCCAATTCCAACGAATGAGGTTACATCTGGTCATCACAAGATCAACAGTTTGCTGATCATTCCGAAATTCGAACTATCTCCATTGGATAAAGAAATCAAACCAATTGGACACATTAGGCGCCGGTATCCCTTTATTGATATACTAGAGGTGCGCTAACTTTTCTGTTTTGGCCCCCCCTGTCAGCCCCCCCCACACCTCCCCCGCTCGCAGGCCCCTTCCCTTACCGGCTCGGAGCTTTGCGGCGTCATATGATACCATGACGTCACGTGACGCTGTGTTGTCATAGTGACGCATCGCCGAAGAGGCAGTTCATGGCCACGCCATGCCCCCCTCCCCCCGCGCATCCCATCGCTCCACATAGACCACAGATCACGGATTTGACCCGTGCAGTCAGACGCGCGTGCAGCAGTGACCACTGGGGTCGTAGCCTAAGGCTACATACGTGCAGCAATGGTGCTCAACAAGGCTGTGAGGAGAAGACAGGAGTGAGGGGAGAGGTGCAAAGAGATGCTGTGATCACATGCTCATTGCCATTAACGTGAGTGGATGTTAAAGTGCAACAAGAAAAAACAAAAAAGTGTAAAAGCGCCGAATGGGTTGTAGGTTTGAATATGGGCACTGGAGCAAAAATAAAATAAAAAGCCAAAAAACAAAAAAGGTCATGTGACATGAACCAGTCCGGTGCAAGTGAGTGTTTGCTAATACTGAATATAAATACAGATAAAAGTAAAGTAATCACAACCCGGTGGTGGGTGCAGCTTCTGATAATAGGGAACCCCCCGTCCCTAGTGTGAACGTAACAACAAAAAGAAAAAGGTAAGAAGCGCAGACCGTGGGGGTTGTGATTAAACTAATATACTTTATTAAATGAACTTGTCCCAAGAAAACATCCTCTGGGACAACAATAATATCAATACATGAATGGTAATTGCAATAAAACAAAATAAAATATATATAGTGCTGATTGAAAGGATATGCGGTAACACTTGATCAGTCTACAGGGGATTGAAAACGGGAGTTGCCCGATGTGAGAGTCTTATTCCTGTAGGTAGTGCACTGCCCGGGCAGGTATTAGTGAAGAGGGGTACCCCCGGGTTGAGACAATGTTGGAAAAGCTCACCCTTCGAATACTGCAGATCCTTGACGGTCCTGTTTTCCCTCAGATCACGAAAAACTGCTCCGGTGCACACAGCTTAAAGTGCAATTGAGGCTATTGCACTTTAGTGAATCTAGTGTTTGGTAAACAGAAGAAGCAAAGCGGATAAGGAAAAATAACCACCTGCAGATCAGTACCTGGGAGGCAAATAAAGGGTGTGGGAGGAAGGGGGATACAGAACACAAACAGCAATAGAAACACAGTAAGAGAAACCATACGAGACTGGTAACTCTTCTCTTGAGGGGATATAGGGGAAATAATTTGACAAGCTGTATGGGGGATAAATTAAATTAATATTTCTGTAACTTCAGTAGTTTCGGGAGGTTTTGCAAGGATTTGGAAAGACAATAAGTGATGGTAATGGTCACAGAGTAATAGTCTGGAGAATATAGATTTGGCATTAGCTGCCCAGTATACTACGTAAAGTAGTGTAGGTGACAGCAACCAAAGTTATCCATAATGTCAACAACTGCATCTGGTTAAATAAGGCTTTGAAAAGTGTGGCCCTGCGTTCCTAAGACGGGGAAAGACTTGTGTGGGGTGAGACGAAAAGGAGCGCTTAGGATAGCTAGTAAGGAAAAAAGGCTGATTGTACAAACTCTTATGGGTTTGTAATCTCAGGATTTATTTAAACTGAAGTAGAGTAGGAAAATGGTATTTAAAGGGGCAGTCCCTCCTAAGAAGAACGTGAACCAACAACAATAATGGCATATTTAGTAGGTTAAATGTAGCGAATTGTCAAGTTAAAAAACCCGTTTACCAAACAAAAAACATAACACTTCCATAGAAAACAAAGTACCGTATTGCCTCGATTCAAAGACCCACCTTTTCTCCCATTTTCACATGTCTGGAATAGGGATGCGTCTTAGAATCGATAAAAAATTAAATCAGCTAGGGGCGCTGCTGGAGATGCCCGCCGGGGATCTTCCAGTCTGCAGAAAGAGCATGGCTGCGATCACGCCCCCCTCCTCCCCTTCCATGAGGTGCAGAGATCGGAGATGCCTGCCAGGGATCTTCACATTGCCCAGAAGCCCCCCTCCCGAATCCCTGTGTGTACTGCAGGAGGTGCAGAGGCAGCTGTGTCTCTCTCTCTCTCTGTCTGTTGTCTGTGTGTCTCTCTCTCTGTCTCTGTGTGTGTCTTTCTTTGTGTCTGTGTGTGTCTTTCTTTGTGTCTGTGTGTGTCTCCCTCTCTCTGTGTGTGTGCCTCACTTTGTATGTGTCTGTGTGTGTCTCTCTCTGTGTCTGTCCCTCCCCCCTTCCCTCCATTCGCTCCCTCCCCCCCTTCCCTCCATTTGCTCTCCCCCTTCCCTCCATTCGCTCTCCCCTCCATTCGCTCCCTCCCCCCCCTTCCCTCCATTCGCTCTCCCCTCCTTCCCTCCATTCGCTCTCCCCGCCTTTCCTCCATTCTCTCCCTCCCCTCCTCTCCCTCCACCCCCTCCTCTCCCTCTCCCCCCTTCCCTCCATTCGCTCTCCCCCCCTTTCCTCCATTCGCTCTCCCCCTTCCCTCCATTCGCTCTCCCCCTTCCCTCCATTCGCTCTCCCCCCCTTCCCTCCATTCGCTCTCCCCCCCTTCCCTCCATTCGCTCTCCCCCCCTTCCTCCATTCGCTCTCCCCCCTTCCCTCCATTCGCTCTCCCCCCCTTCCCTCCATTCGCTCTCCCCGCCTTTCCCCCCTCCCCTCCCTTCATTCTCTCCCTCCCCTCCCTCCATTCTCTCCCTCCCCCCCTTCCCTCCATTCTCTCCCTCCCCCCCTTCCCTCCCTCCTTTGCTCCATTCTTTCCCTATCCCTTCCCTCCATTCCCTCCCTCCCCCCTTTCCTCCATTCTGTGTCTGCCTGTCCCTCCTCATTGGTTATTGAAGGGTCATGTAACCCTGCTAGTTAAAAAAAATAAAAAATTGTGCACATTTAATATAGTGGGATTTCCCCCCCATTTTTTTTTATTTTTTTATTTATTAAATCAAGGGTGTGTCTTAGAATCAATGGCGTCTTACAATCGAGGAAATAGGGTAATTATAATGCCCTCATTAATCAAAACACATAAATGTTCCTGGAGAAATACAGAACAGGATTTCTTTCACAATACACAAATAAGTAAAACAGTTATTTTAACCCTTTGAGTGATGGAGGGGTCACGTGATCGCTCCCTCGCTGATGACAGATTGGACAGGGAGACCCCCTCCCTTCTATCCCACGTAGTGATAGATCCGTCTTGCACAGGAGCACAGAATGACAACTCCGCTAGGAAAACCAGCAGGATTATTATGACGTAGCTATTACATCATGGGGCCAGACATGGTGACATAGCAGCTACATCCAAAGGGTTAAATGATCATTTCATCCTTTTCATTGCAGCAGTTCAAGCTGCCCTTAAAAATAAATAAAAAAATTAGATATGCGCATGAATGCAATCCAAACACTGACAAGTAATTAGCTAAGTTGCCGATCGATCCGTTCTCCTGTGATCAATCAGTGAAGTTACGGCTCGAGAGGTCCCTAAATCACTGTGTCATGCAGTCAGTGGAACACATATTTATAATCATACTAGCTGATATACCCGGCGCTGCCCGGGATTTAATGTTCTGGCTCCCCCTCTCTCTCTCCCTTCCACTGTCTCCCCCGTTCACAGCAATACGCCCCCTCCCCTTCACAGCTCTGTCACCCCCCCTGTTCACAGCTGTGTGTCCCCCCCCAGTTCACATCTCTGAAGGGTGAGTGGGTTGGTGACTGGGTGGGTGGGATCATGACTGGGTCGGTGAGTGAGTGACTGACTGACTGGGTGACTGAGACTGACTGGGTGACTGAGACTGACTGGGTGACTGAGACTGACTGGATGACTGAGACTGACTGGGTGACTGAGACTGAGTGGGTGACTGAGACTGAGTGGGTGACAGACTGAGACTGAGAGGGTGACTGAGACTGAGTGGGTGCATGTGGGCGCTTGCTCCCCCTTCCCCCACTGTTTGCCGGTCGTCTGTCGTCTCCCCCCCCCCCCCGAAACCGTCCGTCTGTTGTGGACGTCTGCAGACGGGGACGCGTGCATGCGTCGGCCGCTCCCTCACCCGTCCGCCCGCTCCCTCACGCGTCCGCCCACTCCCACGTGGATCTGAGGTGGGAGGTGTTGTGGCCGCTCCCCCAGCCGGCTGTCCGCTCCCCCGCTTTGTTCTGGGCGCTCGCTCCCGTGCGGCCGCTCCCCCACTGACTGTAGCGGACGGGGTGTGAGCTTGGATGCAATGCGGGAAGGGAGGGCAGAGGCGCAGGGGTTGGAGGGAGCGGGAGGAACAGGGGTTTTGCGCTGGGAGGGGAGGCGCAGGGGTTGGAGGCAGCGGGAGGCACAGGGGTTTGAGGCGGCGGCAGGAATGTGCGCTGGGAGGGGAGGCGGCGGTTTAGTTGCTTACCTGGGCGGGAGGTGGCGCCGGGGTGTGTGTGTGTGACCACACCGGCCAATGAGAGGTGTGCGGAGGCGGGCAGGCCAAGGGAGCCATCTCATTGGCCTGAGGCGGAGTGACGGGCCAAAGGTCCAATTAGACACAGGACGGACAGACAAACACACATACAACGGTTTGAGAAATATATATAAGAAGATAGAAGATTGATGCGTTCCACTGATGTGTGCTTGTTCCCGAGCCCTGGTCCTGTCACATGGGGCTTTTCCAACAGCAGACATCATTTGGCACAGAGTCCTTGTAGGGGGGGGGGGGGGGGGGCCAAGCTCAAGAAGTTTGCGCACCCCTGTTTTAAAGCTGCAGTTCAGTCTTTTTTTTTATTTTTATTTATTTTTTTACTTCAATAGTTTCATGTGTGCAATCTCTAATGATCTAAAGAGCTGTATAGCTGTAGGTCAATTCGTTCTCCATGTATTGATAGGCAAAATTTGGTGGCATAATTAGTGAAGGGATCTGTTTATATTCTGCTTCACTCCCTCAGTGGAAGCTCATGAATATTCATGAGCAATCCTGCACTGACATGCTAGAGGGAGGGCAGGGCTGACAAGGGGTCTGCCAGGGCTTGTGACAGGACATGAAGGGGCAGTGCCTTAGCAAATGGCTGTTAAAATAGAATACAAGAAAATTGGTCTTTCAAAGTTGTTTTTTTAAAAACAGAAAATGCTAAAAGTATTTTTTCTTGCTATAGAAATGATTTATTAAAAAAAAAAACACTCATGCAGGATATTGACTGAACTGCAGCTTTAATCTATATATCTCTAATGATATGTAGTTTGCCTTGTTATCTTATGCCCAGATAAATGTGTGTAATAATACTGCTTTTCACTGTAAGCTCATAACATTGAACCATCTTTTAACTTGCTCCTTTTCAGCTTTAACCTTCATTTTGGCAGATAAATCATTTAACAAAGAAAATATCAGCATGGCAGCTCCCAGCTCTTCAGACTGATTTATAGACATTGAATATCCTTTATGGCCCCAATATAGTCCTACATGTTGCTTCAATTTACTGTTACTTAAGTGTAACTTAATTTGACTTCTCCACAGTTCAGCAAATGGGCTGAGCTGTCCCTGAGTGACTGTTTTGTTATTGTTTTTCCTGGTTGCTTGGCGACGTGACGTCATAATGTGCTGCGATGAAGTCAGACCACAACCAGGAACTACTGAGGCTGCAGTGTCTGCCCGGCTGTAAACACAGGTGATGGGTATGAGGTGATTGTGTAACCCCTAGGGGTGTATATACTTGTTAGTGTCACTATTGCAGTAAGGTGTATGGTCTGAGGAGAGGACGTGTCTGTCCTGAAACGCCACGTGTTTGCATATACCTGCTCTGATGCTTTGAATACAAAGTAAGTTACTTACAGAAAAGGCTCCTGTGTGCTTCCCCCACCGCTTTATTTCTTCATCTTCTCTTTCCCGGAAGTGGAGACACTGACTACATCCAGGTCACAGCTCTGTGTCCTACTGCGCATGCTCACACTAAGGGGATCATGGGAGTTGTAGTTTTTAGACTTCAAAACTGGTCACGTGTCACATACTGTGCAGATTAGAAACAAGACAGTAACAGGGAATATAGATGTATATACTGCTCTTGGTCCTTAATATATTCCAGTAAAGCTGCTTCAGTTCGTCCCTTTTGGCCAAAGTTGATATGAAGGAGGAACTGCGCATGCTCACACTGAGGGGCTTATGGGAATTGTAGTTTTTAGACTTCAAAATGGATCACGTGTCACATACTGTGTAGATTAGAAAGATTACACAGAGCCCCCTGCCTTCTCCCTCACACAGAGCCAGGGTTGCCACCTTCAACTGATGGCCAACCTGGAGGGGGGAAAATCCCTTATATGGCGGCGTGCTGCGGGGTCTCATGACATCCTGCTGCAACTCCCCCTCCAACTGCAGTGAATGCTATGTGATGTTGTGACGCTACACGGTGTCACGTTGTCATGGCAAAGTGACGCCGCGTAGTGTCGACATCAAGTAGCGTCCAATTGACATGGCAACGTGCAGCCATGTTCTGTGCAGTTGGAGGGGAATTGGAGAAGAATGCGATGATGTGGACGCCACAGCAAGCGGCCACCCTCCCCCGCAGCAGCACACCGCCACTGCCACCCGGAGATTGACGGGCTAACCTGTAGCCCGGAGGAAAGTACCTGAAACCCGGAGTCTCCAGGTCAAACCCGGAGAGGCGGCAACCCTGCACAGGCCCCCCCTCTGATCCCTCACCCAGAGCCCCACCCCCGCTCCCTCACCCAGAGCCCCACCCCCGCTCCCTCACCCAGAGCCCCACCCCCGCTCCCTCACCCAGAGCCCCACCCCCGCTCCCTCACCCAGAGCCCCACCCCCGCTCCCTCACCCAGAGCCCCACCCCCGCTCCCTCACCCAGAGCCCCCCCCCTCCCTGCTCCCTCACCCAGAGCCCCCCCCCCTGCTCCCTCACACAGAGCCAACCCCCTGCTCCCTCACACAGAGCCCCTCCCCTGCTCCCTCACACAGAGCCCCTCCCCTGCTCCCTCACACAGAGCCCCTCCCCTGCTCCCTCACACAGAGCCCCTCCCCTGCTCCCTCACACAGAGCCCCTCCCCTGCTCCCTGACACAGAGCGCTCCCTGACACAGAGCCCCCCCCTGCTCCCTGACACAGAGCCCCCCCTGCTCCCTGACACAGAGCCCCCCCCTGCTCCCTGACACAGAGCCCCCCCCTGCTCCCTGACACAGAGCCCCCCCCTGCTCCCTGACACAGAGCCCCCCCCCCTGCTCCCTGACACAGAGCCCCCCCTGCTCCCTCACACAGAGCCCCCCCTGCTCCCTGACACAGAGCCCCCCCTGCTCCCTGACACAGAGCCCCCCCTGCTCCCTGACACAGAGCCCCCCCTGCTCCCTGACACAGAGCCCCCCCTGCTCCCTGACACAGAGCCCCCCCTGCTCCCTGACACAGAGCCCCCCCCTGCTCCCTGACACAGAGCCCCCCCCTGCTCCCTGACACAGAGCCCCCCCCTGCTCCCTAACACAGAGCCCCCCCCCCTGCTCCCTGACACAGAGCCCCCCCTGCTCCCTGACACAGAGCCCCCCCTGCTCCCTGACACAGAGCCCCCCCTGCTCCCTGACACAGAGCCCCCCCCCCTGCTCCCTGACACAGAGCCCCCCCCTGCTCCCTGACACAGAGCCCCCCCCCTGCTCCCTGACACAGAGCCCCCCCCTGCTCCCTGACACAGAGCCCCCCTCTGCTCCCTGACACAGAGCCCCCCCCTGCTCCCTCACACAGAGCCCCCCCCCTGCTCCCTCACACAGAGCCCCCCCCCTGCTCCCTCACACAGAGCCCCCCCCCTGCTCCCTCACACAGAGCCCCCCCCCTGCTCCCTCACACAGAGCCCCCCCCCTGCTCCCTCACACAGAGCCCCCCCCCTGCTCCCTCACACAGAGCCCCCCCCTGCTCACCTCACACAGAGCCCCCCCCTGCTCCCTCACAACAGAGCCCCCCCCCTGCTCCCTCACACAGAGCCCCCCCCTGCTCCCTCACACAGAGCCCCCCCCTGCTCCCTCACACAGAGCCCCCCCCTGCTCCCTCACACAGAGCCCCCCCCCTGCTCCCTCACACAGAGCCCCCCCCTGCTCCCTCACACAGAGCCCCCCCCTGCTCCCTCACACAGAGCCCCCCCTGCTCCCTCACACAGAGCCCCCCCCTGCTCCCTCACACAGAGCCCCCCCATGCTCCCTCACACAGAGCCCCCCCCTGCTCCCTCACACAGAGCCCCCCCCTGCTCCCTCACACAGAGCCCCCCCCTGCTCCCTCACACAGAGCCCCCCCCTGCTCCCTCACACAGAGCCCCCCCCCTGCTCCCTCACACAGAGCCCCTCCCCTGCTCCCTCACACAGAGCCCCTCCCCTGCTCCCTGACACAGAGCGCTCCCTGACACAGAGCCCCCCCTGCTCCCTGACACAGAGCCCCCCCCTGCTCCCTGACACAGAGCCCCCCCTGCTCCCTGACACAGAGCCCCCCTGCTCCCTGACACAGAGCCCCCCCTGCTCCCTGACACAGAGCCCCCCCCTGCTCCCTGACACAGAGCCCTCTCCCCTGCTCCCTCACACAGAGCCCCTCCCCTGCTCCCTGACACAGAGCGCTCCCTGACACAGAGCCCCCCCTGCTCCCTGACACAGAGCCCCCCCTGCTCCCTGACACAGAGCCCCTCCCCTGCTCCCTGACACAGAGCCCCTCCCCTGCTCCCTCACACAGAGCCCCTCCCCTGCTCCCTCACACAGAGCCCCTCCCCTGCTCCCTCACACAGAGCCCCTCCCCTGCTCCCTCACACAGAGCCCCTCCCCTGCTCCCTGACACAGAGCGCTCCCTGACACAGAGCCCCCCCCTGCTCCCTGACACAGAGCCCCCCCTGCTCCCTGACACAGAGCCCCCCCTGCTCCCTGACACAGAGCCCCCCCTGCTCCCTGACACAGAGCCCCCCCTGCTCCCTGACACAGAGCCCCCCCTGCTCCCTGACACAGAGCCCCCCCTGCTCCCTGACACAGAGCCCCCCCTGCTCCCTGACACAGAGCCCCCCCTGCTCCCTGACACAGAGCCCCCCCTGCTCCCTGACACAGAGCCCCTCCCCTGCTCCCTCACACAGAGCCCCTCCCATGCTCCCTGACACAGAGCGCTCCCTGACACAGAGCCCCCCCTGCTCCCTGACACAGAGCCCCCCCTGCTCCCTGACACAGAGCCCCCCCTGCTCCCTGACACAGAGCCCCCCCTGCTCCCTGACACAGAGCCCCTCCCCCTGCTCCCTCACACAGAGCCCCTCCCATGCTCCCTGACACAGAGCGGTCCCTGACACAGAGCCCCCCTGCTCCCTGACACAGAGCCCCCCCTGCTCCCTGACACAGAGCCCCTCCCCTGCTCCCTCACACAGAGCCCCTCCCATGCTCCCTGACACAGAGCCCCCCCTGCTCCCTGACACAGAGCCCCCTTTGCTCCCTGACACAGAGCCCCCCCCTGCTCCCTGACACAGAGCCCCCCCCTGCTCCCTGACACAGAGCCCCCCCTGCTCCCTGACACAGAGCCCCCCCTGCTCCCTGACACAGAGCCCCCTTTGCTCCCTGACACAGAGCCCCCCCTGCTCCCTGACACAGAGCCCCCCCTGCTCCCTGACACAGAGCCCCCCCCTGCTCCCTCACGCAGAGCCCCCCCCCTGCTCCCTCACGCAGAGCCCCCCCCTGCTCCCTCACGCAGAGCCCCCCCTGCTCCCTCACGCAGAGCCCCCCCTGCTCCCTCACGCAGAGCCCCCCCCTGCTCCCTCACGCAGAGCCCCCCCCTGCTCCCTCACGCAGAACCCCCCCTGCTCCCTCACGCAGAACCCCCCCTGCTCCCTCACGCAGAGCCCCCCCCTGCTCCCGCTCTCCTCACGCAGAGCGCCCCACCCCTGCTCCCTCACAGCAGAGCGCCCCACCCCTGCTCCCCTCACGCAGAGCGCCCCACCCCTGCTCCCTCACGCAGAGCGCCCCCACCCCTGCTCCCTCACGCAGAGCGCCCCACCCCTGCTCCCTCACGCAGAGCGCCCCACCCCTGCTCCCTCACGCAGAGCGCCCCACCCCTGCTCCCTCACGCAGAGCGCCCCACCCCTGCTCCCTCACGCAGAGCGCCCCACCCCTGCTCCCTCACGCAGAGCGCCCCACCCCTGCTCCCTCACGCAGAGCGCCCCACCCCTGCTCCCTCACGCAGAGCGCCCCCACCCCTGCTCCCTCACGCAGAGCGCCCCCACCCCTGCTCCCTCACGCAGAGCGCCCCACCCCTGCTCCCTCACGCAGAGCGCCCCACCCCTGCTCCCTCACGCAGAGCGCCCCACCCCTGCTCCCTCACGCAGAGCGCCCCACCCCTGCTCCCTCACGCAGAGCGCCCCACCCCTGCTCCCTCACGCAGAGCGCCCCACCCCTGCTCCCTCACGCAGAGCGCCCCACCCCTGCTCCCTCACGCAGAGCGCCCCACCCCTGCTCCCTCACGCAGAGCGCCCCACCCCTGCTCCCTCACGCAGAGCGCCCCCACCCCTGCTCCCTCACGCAGAGCGCCCCACCCCTGCTCCCTCACGCAGAGCGCCCCACCCCTGCTCCCTCACGCAGAGCGCCCCACCCCTGCTCCCTCACGCAGAGCGCCCCACCCCTGCTCCCTCACGCAGAGCGCCCCACCCCTGCTCCCTCACGCAGAGCGCCCCACCCCCTGCTCCCTCACGCAGAGCGCCCCACCCCTGCTCCCTCACGCAGAGCGCCCCACCCCTGCTCCCTCACGCAGAGCGCCCCACCCCTGCTCCCTCACGCAGAGCGCCCCACCCCTGCTCCCTCACGCAGAGCGCCCCACCCCTGCTCCCTCACGCAGAGCGCCCCACCCCTGCTCCCTCACGCAGAGCGCCCCACCCCTGCTCCCTCACGCAGAGCGCCCCACCCCTGCTCCCTCACGCAGAGCGCCCCACCCCTGCTCCCTCACGCAGAGCGCCCCACCCCTGCTCCCTCACGCAGAGCGCCCCACCCCTGCTCCCTCACGCAGAGCGCCCCACCCCTGCTCCCTCACGCAGAGCGCCCCACCCCTGCTCCCTCACGCAGAGCGCCCCACCCCTGCTCCCTCACGCAGAGCGCCCCACCCCTGCTCCCTCACGCAGAGCGCCCCACCCCTGCTCCCTCACGCAGAGCGCCCCACCCCTGCTCCCTCACGCAGAGCGCCCCACCCCTGCTCCTCACGCAGAGCGCCCCACCCCTGCTCCCCTCACGCAGAGCGCCCCACCCCTGCTCCCTCACGCAGAGCGCCCCACCCCTGCTCCCTCACGCAGAGCGCCCCACCCCTGCTCCTCACGCAGAGCGCCCCACCCCTGCTCCCTCACGCAGAGCGCCCCACCCCTGCTCCCTCACGCAGAGCGCCCCACCCCTGCTCCCTCACGCAGAGCGCCCCACCCCTGCTCCCTCACGCAGAGCGCCCCACCCCTGCTCCTCACGCAGAGCGCCCCACCCCTGCTCCCTCACGCAGAGCGCCCCACCCCTGCTCCCTCACGCAGAGCGCCCCACCCCTGCTCCCTCACGCAGAGCGCCCCACCCCTGCTCCCTCACGCAGAGCGCCCCACCCCTGCTCCCTCACGCAGAGCGCCCCACCCCTGCTCCCTCACGCAGAGCGCCCCACCCCTGCTCCCTCACGCAGAGCGCCCCACCCCTGCTCCCTCACGCAGAGCGCCCCACCCCTGCTCCCTCACGCAGAGCGCCCCACCCCTGCTCCCTCACGCAGAGCGCCCCACCCCTGCTCCCTCACGCAGAGCGCCCCACCCCCTGCTCCCTCACGCAGAGCGCCCCACCCCTGCTCCCTCACGCAGAGCGCCCCACCCCTGCTCCCTCACGCAGAGCGCCCCACCCCTGCTCCCTCACGCAGAGCGCCCCACCCCTGCTCCCTCACGCAGAGCGCCCCACCCCTGCTCCCTCACGCAGAGCGCCCCACCCCTGCTCCCTCACGCAGAGCGCCCCACCCCTGCTCCCTCACGCAGAGCGCCCCACCCCTGCTCCCTCACGCAGAGCGCCCCACCCCTGCTCCCTCACGCAGAGCGCCCCACCCCTGCTCCCTCACGCAGAGCGCCCCACCCCTGCTCCCTCACGCAGAGCGCCCCACCCCCTGCTCCCTCACGCAGAGCGCCCCACCCCTGCTCCCTCACGCAGAGCGCCCCACCCCTGCTCCCTCACGCAGAGCGCCCCACCCCTGCTCCCTCACGCAGAGCGCCCCACCCCTGCTCCCTCACGCAGAGCGCCCCACCCCTGCTCCCTCACGCAGAGCGCCCCCCACCCCTGCTCCCTCACGCAGAGCGCCCCACCCCTGCTCCCTCACGCAGAGCGCCCCACCCCTGCTCCCTCACGCAGAGCGCCCCACCCCTGCTCCCTCACGCAGAGCGCCCCACCCCTGCTCCCTCACGCAGAGCGCCCCACCCCCTGCTCCCTCACGCAGAGCGCCCCACACCCTGCTCCCTCACGCAGAGCGCCCCACCCCTGCTCCCTCACGCAGAGCGCCCCACCCCTGCTCCCTCACGCAGAGCGCCCCACCCCTGCTCCCTCACGCAGAGCGCCCCCACCCCTGCTCCCTCACGCAGAGCGCCCCACCCCTGCTCCCTCACGCAGAGCGCCCCACCCCTGCTCCCTCACGCAGAGCGCCCCACCCCTGCTCCCTCACGCAGAGCGCCCCACCCCTGCTCCCTCACGCAGAGCGCCCCACCCCTGCTCCCTCACGCAGAGCGCCCCACCCCTGCTCCCTCACGCAGAGCGCCCCACCCCTGCTCCCTCACGCAGAGCGCCCCACCCCTGCTCCCTCACGCAGAGCGCCCCACCCCTTCTCCCTCACGCAGAGCGCCCCACCCCTGCTCCCTCACGCAGAGCGCCCCACCCCTGCTCCCTCACGCAGAGCGCCCCACCCTGCTCCCTCACGCAGAGCGCCCCACCCCTGCTCCCTCACGCAGAGCGCCCCACCCCTGCTCCCTCACGCAGAGCGCCCCACCCCTGCTCCCTCACGCAGAGCGCCCCACCCCTGCTCCCTCACGCAGAGCGCCCCACCCCTGCTCCCTCACGCAGAGCGCCCCACCCCTGCTCCCTCACGCAGAGCGCCCCACCCCTGCTCCCTCACGCAGAGCGCCCCACCCCTGCTCCCTCACGCAGAGCGCCCCACCCCTGCTCCCTCACGCAGAGCGCCCCACCCCTGCTCCCCTCACGCAGAGCGCCCCACCCCTGCTCCCTCACGCAGAGCGCCCCACCCCTGCTCCCTCACGCAGAGCGCCCCACCCCTGCTCCCTCACGCAGAGCGCCCCACCCCTGCTCCCTCACGCAGAGCGCCCCACCCCTGCTCCCTCTCGCAGAGCCCCCCCTGCTCCCTCTCGCAGAGCCCCCCCTGCTGCCTCTCGCAGAGCCCCCCCCTGCTGCCTCGCGCAGAGCCCCCCCTGCTGCCTCGCGCAGAGCCCCCCCTGCTGCCCTCGCGCAGAGCCCCCCCCTGCTCCCTCGCGCAGAGCCCCCCCTGCTCCCTCGCGCAGAGCCACCCCTGCTCCCCTCGCGCAGAGCGCCCCACCCCTGCTCCCTCGCGCAGAGCGCCCCACCCCTGCTCCCTCGCGCAGAGCGCCCCACCCCTGCTCCCTCGCGCAGAGCGCCCCTGCTTCCTCGCGCAGAGCGCCCCCCCCCTGCTTCCTCGCGCAGAGCGCCCCCCCCCTGCTTATTCGCGCAGAGCGCCCCGCCCCTGCTCCCTCGCGCAGAGCGCCCCTGCTCCTGCTCGCACAGAGCGCCCCGCCCCCTCGCACAGAGCGCCCCTGCTCCTGCTCCCTCGCACAGAGCGCCCCGCTCCTGCTCCCTCGCACAGAGCGCCCCGCCCCTGCTCCCTCGCACAGAGCGCCCTGCTCCCTGAGACAGAGCCCCCCATGCTCCCTGACACAGAGCTCCCCAGGCACATAATTGGGGAATTGTGCGTGTCAGCTCTTGGTATATAAGTGTTTGTATAATAAAGATGTATGTGGTTTTACTGTTCCAGGAGTGCCAACCAGCGGTGATGTGCAGGGCGTGAATTTCAGGGGTGATTTTACGGTAGAATGTTGTCAGGGTGTGTTTGGGTAAAAGGGGGCCCGGGTTGCGGGTTCCCCCGAAACATGTACTCAGGAATCCCCCCCAGATTCCTGAGGACATGATGAACAAAGACCACCGGATTTGTAAGGACAGAATGAAAATATTCATTTCGGCGGAGAAAGAGGGGTCGCAAGCTGCGCCCCAAGCCAAAGACTGTCTCGTGGCTCTATTTGCGCATCAACCCCACTCTGGGAATTGATGTCTAGAGACTATTTCTGCGGATTTCGTTCCGTGGACATTTTATTTTGTTTTGCCCTGTTCCAGTAAGTGTTTATTCGTGTTGTAAATCAAGCTGTGTGTGTTTCTTCTGTAAATAAATTACAATCTATTTTATCTCATGCTTTGTTCAATAAAAGGATCAAGATATTAAGGTGTTAAAAAGCTTGGTCTCCTGTGAAAAGGGGGACAAAGGATAATGGCTACCAGTCGGGGCCAGGCCCCTGCATCAGATGCAGTCCTTCCTGTCCCAGCCTCTGACGTCAGTGCGCTGTGCCCCTCTGACGTCAGCACGCCAAAGTTTCCAGCGCGCGCTGACTGGAAGCTCGGTGTGGGACTGTAAGATGTGTGCAGAGGTATGCAATGGAGACCGTTTTTAAGGTGAAATTAAAATAAGGCTTTATTGCGCCTGTCCCTTTTAACACAGCAAAACATATGAAAACAACAAACGCCTGTCCCTGTTTAAGGGCTAACTTATTTCCCCCAGTCCCTTTCTCCAGGGCTGGAGGGGATACTCCCATTACCACCCTATTCCCCAAAGTCTCAAGAGATACCTTAAAGCAGGTGGCCCTTCATGTCAGTCTCTGGTAGGTTCCTGGGTCTCCTGTGTCCAGGAATATAAGTCTCTGGGTGTCTTGATCTCAGCACCCCTTTGTGCTCAAGACAGTCTGTGTGCAGGCTTCTCTGCTTTCCTGTGTCAGCTCAGGAAAATCCTCCTCCTGTGTCTCACATGACACTATTTCACAGAGCTTTGAGGGAGCTCTAATCAGCCAGGTGGAGTTGATTGCAGGTGTGCAATTAACCAGTGCACTGCTAGATTAGAGGCAAGATTCTTAACAGGGATAAGACCCTGTTACACACCTCCCCTGTTTGTGGGAAGCTCGGGCTTACCATGGCCGAAGCCCATCCTTCCACTCTCATTCTAGATATCTCTGTGACTTGAATGAGAGTGGATGGAGGAAGAGAACCCTCAGTCCCGCTGGGATTGGAGCCCTTTCTCCAGTTTATTCGTGTCTCCTCCTGAAGGTGCTTGAGATCAGCACTCCTCAGTCGCTTGAGGTGAACGTATTCCAAGTAAAGTCTTTTTACCGAGTGCACGGGCATGAGTTTTCCCTTGCGTTGGGCGCTCCTCTTTTTGTAGGCAGATTGTTATGGCGACAGTTGCAGAGCGTTTGAGAGTAACCCTTTGAGTTTTCCGCTCTTGAAGCTGTCCTTCTGCACTCTTTCCACTCCATGGTGTTGCCAGTTCAGATTCTTTGGATTGAGTTGCAATTCCACCTCCAGAGAATGTCCCATCTTTTCAGCTTCATCCACTAAGGATTCTTCTGGTTTTGATTCTGCACGTATACCTTTCTGTTTTGCCTGTTGGCCAGCTGAAGGTTTTGCTAGTGCTTGCTTAGGTGGTTTAGACTTCGCAACCTTGTTTTTCAATGAGCGGTGTTCCAGCTCTCACTGTATCCTTTTTCCTTTGTTTTTGTTGTGGCTGTGGGATACCGACGCTTGGCCAGGGTCAATACTTGTCCTTGTAGTACTGTCATCTTATCTGCGAGAGATCCCTGTTTTTTGAGTGCGTCTTGCAAGTCTGTTCTCAGGGAATTTATCTGCGCACTTTGCTTTCTCTGAGTTTGTATCAGTGTCTCCTTCATATTCTGGAGCTCTGTAATGTTTGTCGTCAAGGTTGCCGCTGCATCTGTTTTCTCCTTGGTGTACTGACTCAAGGTACAGACTCTCTGTCTCTCCAGCTCTTGCTCCAGTTTCTGGGCCTTCTCCCGCTCTCTCTCATACAGAGTCACCTGGTATCGAAGCTCCGCCTCCAACGATGCTCTGGTGACATGCAGCATGGCCTTTAGCTCCTCATACTGCTCTGTGGGGACACACAGGGTATTCAGACGTTCCTGCAGCATTTTTACCTCTTTAGCAGCCTGCAGATTTTCTTCCTGCAGAGTTCGCTGCTTCTCCTCTGTATTCTGGAGGTGTGTATGCAGACCTTGTAGTTGGGTCTGCAGTCGGTGCTCTGCTTCAACCTTTTCACCTTCCAGAAGTTTCTTTATTTTTTCCAAGTCGTGGAGCTTTTCATTCTTTCCCTTGACGTGGTCTGTCAACTCAGAATTTTCTTTTTTTAATCTTACATTTTCTCTCTTTCCAGTCTCTGTAATATTCAGGGCCTCCTTGTAGTCCATCTTCCATTTTCGCACCTCTGCTTGGAGACCGACTGTCTCCTGGCGTGAGACTTCCATCTCTAGGTTGAGGGTCTGAAGCTCCTTCTGAGAGACTTTGAGATCTATATTAAGATTGACAATAGTTTTTTTTTAGAATTGTCCAGCTCCTCAGCGAGACTGTGAAGTTCCTTTTTGGAGACTTCCAGCTGCCGATCTCGTGGTGTGAGGCATCCAGTGCTGTGCGGAGATTATGAACCTCTTTCTGGGATATGTCCACCTATGTCCGGACACTGTTGACCTCCTGGTGTGAGGCATCCAGTGCTGTGCGGAGATTGTGAACCTCATTCTGAGAGACTTCCACCTCTCTATGGCCCTTGCGAACTTCTTGCTGAAAGACTGTAATCTCCTTCAGTGCCTCCTCATATTTCTGCTTCAGATTAGCAATCAGTCTATCAGATTTGCTCTGTTTTTCATCCATGGCGGTAATAGTAATGTTTGCTATATCTAGATCTGTCCTTAGATCCTCCAAGTCGGTCCCGGATTCAGAATACAGTGTGAGAACAGTCTTCTGTAGCTCAGCATTATCTTCCCTCTCCAGTTTCAATTGTTCCCGGAGCAGATCACAGTCACGCCTGGCAATTTTCAGGGCATCTTCAGGGCTGGTCAAGGGATCGTCACTCACTGGTTCCGGCTTCGCTTCCCTGGTATGGTTGGTTGAGGGTTTCTCACTACTAGCACCGGACAGACACTTCTTTGGGGTACATGATTTCTGCCTTGGGCCCTCTGGATATTCGGTCATCCGCGGGACGAATTCTCCATTTTTTTCTAGGCTGCAGGGCATCTCGGACCCCCTTTTCCTCCACGGGATCTGCAGATGTGTCTGCTCTTTCCACGGTAAGTGAAGACCCTTTTTTCTTTTTCCGCCTTTTTGTTTTTGACGACTCCGTCCCATCAGGGATATTGGGGTCTCCGTCTTTATTTGAAATTTCAGCAGCTTCACTGTATCCGCCATGTTTTCCTTGCAGTTGCGTTAGGTGGCGTAAATATTCAGCGATATGCTGTTCCCGCTCTTCCTCCTGCCGGTCACATTCGTCATCATAGAGAGCGGTCTTTTCGGTTTGTACCGAGTTTAGGCACCCCCACCATTCTTGGGGTGTTCTGTGGGTGTGATTCGGTTCGGGTTCCCCGTAAGAGATGTCTTCCTCCTTATCGGACTGGAAGGGCCACTCTTCCGTGGGGTAGGGTTCATTACAGGAACGCTGCATCTTGTCCTCCATTTTGGGGTTATCAGGTGTATTTTTATTCCCGACCTCAGGAGGCGCTATTGCAGCTGTTATCACTGTATTTGCTAGAACCCCAAATTGTGGTAGTCCTACAGGTGGGCACATTTTGCGTGTAGAGGTCGCATATCTCACAGGCATCTCTGTAGACTTTTTCTTCCCTTGGGTAAGTTTTACAATATTAGCAGTACTGTGCATGCATTCACTCTCATCGTCTGAATAAGGCCTGAAGGGACACTGCTCTGTGTGGTGGGGTTCTTTACACCAGGAACACATTTTCTTCCCCATTTTTGCAGAGTCTGTATTTGACTTCAGCTGGGCGGCCATTTTAAATTCCCAGAATCAGTACCTTGCGTCGGTCACCGTCTGTAAAAGTTTCCCTGCTTCAGCACAGTCTTGCATCAATTTTCACACTTTTCTGCATATACTCCATTCACAGCTGTTGGTCCTATGCGGTGTGGCAGCCTTTACTTCCAGAATCAGTACCGTTTGTGGGTCACTGTCTGTATTCACTGCTTCAGCACATTTTTTTTTATTTTTAAGAAAACAATAAACAAAGCCTAGCTCCACTGGAGCGCTAACTCACTTCTTGAACCCTGACTACTGCTGGAAGGCAAAGCCCCTTTATCAACAACCATATTACACATTATTGTGATAGGCAAGTAAGGTTTACCTGCTTCAGCTGTCTCTCTCTCTCCTCTTGGGATTGGGGAAAAGAGTCCATCTGTGGTTTTGTGGCTTTCTTCAGTGCAGTGTAGATTTCCTGCCTGGATGTGTATCCCTTTAATTCTGGTCTCTGCTGCATGTGATTCTTTGCTTTGTTGCTCAGGCTGTTTGCAGGAACTATATGCAGGAGAATAAGCACAACATTTTTCACAGGCAGTGCAGTTTTGCTGCCTGGATGTGTTTCTTTGGTTTTGTTGCTCAGACTGTTTGCAGGAACTATTCAGGGAAAAGCACAAACATTTTCACAGGCAGTCTCCGGGGCCCCTTTGAACTTCAAGGGCCACCTCTCATCCCAACTTCTGACACCATATGTAAGAGATGTGTGCAGAGGTATGCAATGGAGACCGTTTTTAAGGTGAAATTAAAATAAGGCTTTATTGCGCCTGTCCCTTTTAACACAGCAAAACATATGAAAACAACCAACGCCTGTCCCTGTTTAACGGCTAACTTATTTCCCCAGTCCATTTCTCCAGGGCTGGAGGGATACTCCCATTACCACCCTATTTCCCAAAGTCTCAAGAGATACCTTAAAGCAGGTGGCCCTTCGTGTCAGTCTCTGGTAGGTTCCTGGGTCTCCTGTGTCCAGGAATATAAGTCTCTGGGTGTCTTGATCTCAGCACCCCTTTGTGCTCAAGACAGTCTGTGTGCAGGCTTCTCTGCTTTCCTGTGTCAGCTCAGGAAAATCCTCCTCCTGTGTCTCACATGACACTATTTCACAGAGCTCTGAGGGAGCTCTAATCAGCCAGGTGGAGTTGATTGCAGGTGTGCAATTAACCAGTGCACTGCTAGATTAGAGGCAAGATTCTTAACAGGGATAAGACCCTGTTACAGGGACACAGTGAGGAGGCCTGCATCTGATGGCCGGTCGTGGCCGGGTCCCGACTCTCCGCCAGTCCCTGCAGCCACCGCCAGTCCCGACCATCCCCAAGGTATGTTTACTTTTATTTATATGTATCAGGGGGAGTCTTTTTATACAGTATGTATTGGGGGGAGTGGGTGTTGGTTTAGCTCATCTTGCCTATGTATATAATGGGCAGTATATTGGCCATTATATACATAGGAAAGACAGGGCTAACGCCAGCCTGAAGTAGGTGATAAAATATTTGCGGTATTTCTGCCGTTCATCCCGTTAAGATAAATATCCGAACTTGATGTATGGCAGTTTTTTACTCCCCTTCTCTCCATTCGCTGGCCACACAAAACAATGTCCTTTCAGGAATGGCTATCCCGGCGTGGTCCCGCAAAAGGAACCGCATCCGAGATGTTTATGGTGTGGAAATTTGAATCATACCAAAGACTATCTCTTCAGGCTGGATGATGATGATGATTACGATGATAATGATGACTCCTGCTGCGGGGCCCCACGAAAAGGACAGTTTCTATTTTCAGCAGAAGCTCCAGAAATTTTTAACCCCGTGTGTTCAGGAAGGCGTGGGTCAGAAAAGACCAGAGAGGAGATACGGCCCAGAGCATTTAGCGCAATAGTCACAGGAATGACGACACTCCTAGGGATGACTAAGGCTACTGCAACCGCCATATACAGAGAGCCGAGCGAATCAGAGAAAACAAGTACTGACTGGAAACTTTACTGTGAGATGCCCCAGAAAGATGTGCAAAACTTCATCACAGAGTTAGATGTTTCTCAGCAAGAGGCTCGCGCGCTCAAAACAGAGCTGGAACTCTCATGCCATGAGGTCTACGCTCTCAGCACAGAGGTCTGTGAATTGAAGGATGCAGAGGAAGAGAACCTGATTGTTTCGAGACGGTAAAAAGAGAGAAAATTTCAGACTTGACTGACCAGGTCAGTAAAAGTGATAAGCTTCACCAAGCAGGAAAAGTGGAGAAGCAATTGATTCAGGAAAAGTTAGAAGTGCAGGAATTACTGCAGAATGCAGAGAGGGTGCAACCTGTCTCCGTGGAGCAGCACACACAAGCAGTGCACCTAAGGCAGAGCCAGCTGCAAGAGCTACAGTATGTGCAAGTCTGGAAGCGGCCAAGGAGAAGCTGCAGAGGATCAAAAAGGCTCCATGCTGTACCCGGAATAACGCGTTTCGGAAGTGTTCTATACTTTTCTTGCCTGAGAGGCTTGTACTATTGATTGTACTGCCAAGTTCCATGTAATGTGCTGGTGGAATTTTGCGGTACTAGCAACACTATGTTACGTACTGCCAGGGTCTATTGGAAATGCCATCTCCACCTTTTTCAAGCATTTGCCTGTTAGAATTACGTTTAGCCTGCACATGTTCATCATGCAGATATCCAGCCCACATCGCCTGATAATCCCTATCAGCTGCACCAAGACTGCTTATAAGCTCCAAAGAATGTGTGAATCTGTCCTGCGCTTCAGTGTGCAGTGTGGCAGTCTGAAATCGTGTCAGACACTGAGACAGCGCATGAGGGAGCTCCGCTTGGCCACAGAATTGACCGGTGCAGGGGGCTGTTGTTAACTTACCTCACCTGCATCTCCGGTCTGGGGCCTGCTCACCTCGGCTGCTTCTGCGTGCCACCGTCTGGAAGGGTACTGGAAACAATGGAGGATTCGGGCGCAACTGCGCATGTCTGATTCAGAGAGGCTGCTGGGATCTTCAAAAAACTTTATTGATGGAACACACAAGGGCTAGCACCGCATTCTCCCCCTCAACGCGTTTCACCCTTAGGAATAGGGCTTCGTCTTGGAGTGGGGAGAAGCGGAAGCTGCCTGTTTAAATACAGAAAAGCCCGCGAAAACGGGGACATTTAAATTGCAAATTAAAAACATTAACCCCTCCAGCGCTTGTACCTGTTTATATAGATAGTCAATACAGTAATCAATGCTAAACATTTAATTCATAGTTATGACAATGTAATTGCAGTATTAGTTAAGAATATACTGTTTGTATTCAGGTCAATCATTGGGGATATATGAATGAATAATTAAAAGGTTGCTGCAAACACTGCTAGTGCATAGTTGAGTCCCATAGATAACAAGAACAGTTTATATCTTATCATTATGTTTGTGTATTGGATTATACTCAAACAAATCTAATACATTATTGATACTAGATTAAACTGTAAACTATATTTAAGCTGATTAAACATCATTTGCTGGGCTCTCAGCCAATGCATGAATACAACAAGAGGAGATATGGTGAAAGAGGGGGGGGGAAGGGGGGGAGAGAGGGAGGAGGGGGGAGGGGGGAGGGGGAAGGGAGGGAAAGGGGGAGGGGGGGGGAGGGGGAAATGGGAAAGGTGGGGAGGGAAAAGGGGGGGGGGGGTCATAGAGGAGGGGAAAATGATCATAGAGAGCAGCATATTAAACTGTATGCCTTCACCCTAAGGGCATTGTATCTTGACAGTTTATTTAGAAAGTTTAAAAACTTCAAGAAAGAAAACTTAAAGAAAACAGCGTAAATCCCAATCAATGTTGAGTCCGTTGGGCTGTAGAGAATTAAGTGTATGTATCCAGTGTGCCTCTCTCTGATGTAAAATCCTTAATCTATCCCCTCCTCGGGGTGGTAACACAATGTGTTCGATGGCACAACATCTGAAATTCTCCACAGTACCCAACGGACACACATTGAAATGCAATGGTACCGGGTGTGTAGTATCATGTTTTTTGATTAGTCTAAGGTGTTCCATTATGCGGATTTTTAGGACTCTACTAGTTAGTCCTACATATTGTTTATTGCACCCGCATTTTAACAAATAAATCACAAAACTGGTCTGGCATGTTATAAAAGTTTTGATGGGAAATGTACGTGTTTCATCGTGGTTCGAGAAATGCTTGGTCTTAATCATATTAGGACATATTTTGCAGTGCCCACATTTGAACGAACCAGTGAGTCTAGGAAACATAGACATATTAGTTCTATTAAGGTTGGTTGGCTTTAACATACTGGGCGAAAGAAGGTTCCCTAATGTGGCAGCCTTTCTAAACACTATTTTGGGACCCATACTAACCAATTTGCCCAAAAGAGGGTCTAAAGATAGGGTGGTCCAGTGCTTGTGTATGATGGCTTTAATACAATTGGCCTGCTCACTATAATTGGTTATAAAGAAAGGGGTTCCCGTATCCTCCGCCCGTGTACCTTGTGGTTGTTGGCGAACATTCATATTTATGAGTTGTTCTCTATCGGTGTCTAAGGCACTTTGATATGCCAGATCTAGGTCCATAGCATTGTACCCCCTTGACAGGAATCTCTCCCTCATCTCGCCCGCCCTCTGTTCAAAAGATCCCAAAGTGGAGCAGTTCCTGCGTAACCGCAGGAACTGTCCCTTCGGAATACCTCTGACCAGAGGGCGTGCGTGACAGCTTTTAGCGTGAAGCAGTGAGTTTCTGGCATTTTCTTTTCTGTAAATGTCAGACTGGATTTTGTTCTCCAAATCGACATATAAATTCAGATCCAAAAATTTAATTTGGAATTTGTCATATGTATGAGTAAACCTCAAATTCAATATATTATCCGCCAGATACTCAAAAAACTTCAAAAGCTCTTCCTCCCCACCACTCCAGATCAAAATGAGATCATCAATATAGCGCTTGTAAAACGCTATATGATGTCTGAATGGGTTTGAATCTCCAAACACGTGGGACATCTCCCACCAACCCATGAATAGGTTGGCGTAGGAAGGGGCAAAAGACGTCCCCATAGCTGTCCCACGTGTTTGGAGATAAAACTGGTGATCAAAAAGAAAGAAATTGTGCGTGAGTGAAAATTTGATACTATCTAAAAGAAAAGCTATATGTGCTGGGGACAGAGTGGAGTGGTTGTGCAGAAAAAATTCTGTTGCAGTGAGACCATGTTCGTGTTTGATAATGTTGTATAGGGAAGTTACATCTAGGGTGACCCAGATGTAATGTGTGTGCCAGCTGATGGGAGTGAGTAATGATAAGATGTGTTTGGTGTCTATAATGTGAGAAGGTAACGAGTGAACAAGTGGCTGTAAAAAGTGATCTATATATTGTGAAAGGTGTTCACCCAGTGAGCCTATACTAGAAATAATGGGTCTACCCGGGGGTGCAATCAGTGTCTTGTGAATTTTGGGTAGGTGATGAAAAATAGGGGTGATGGGATCTGGAGTGGTGAGGAAGTCCCGCTCATTTGGTGAGAGGATGTGTAACATCTCACCTTCATCCATGAGGTCCAAGAACTCTCTGCTGAATTGGATGGTGGGGTCCCTGCCAAGGGTACGGTAGGTATCGGGGTCGCTCAGTTGTCGCTGTGCCTCTGCTACATAATAATCTCTGTCCAGCACCACAGTTGCGCCACCTTTGTCCGCCTTTCTCACTAGAATAGAATCGTTATTAGTTAATGTTTTTAAAGCTGTTCTTTGTTCCCCCGTTAGATTATCTTGTTGAAGTCCCCTGGTTCCTATACCTTTGGCTAGGAGCAATAGATCTCTTTCTATGGCTTTCTGAAAGATATCGATGTACTGCCCCCTCATAAATGAGGGGTAGAACAGGGATCTCTTTTTAAACCCAGAATTGATACTGCCCAGAAATTCTACCGGGTCATCAAGTGTATTATTCTCATTGAAGAGATCCATAAGATCCTGCTCCCTGCACTGGTCTTCAAAACCTAGGGGAATTGAAACAGGGTTAATGTCAAATATGGGTAACACTGTATTGGGATTTTGATTCCTGGAAAAAAAGAAGCGTTTCAATGTTAATTTGCGTGTAAATTTGAATACGTCTACCATTGTAGAAAACAAGTTAAATTTGGTACTTGGTGCAAAAGAAAGTCCAAGGTACAACATGGATAGTTCTGATTGTGTCAGTTTATGTTTAGAGATGTTTATAACATTACTGTTCTCCATTGTTAAGTTTTTAGCCTCTTGGATGGCATCCCAATGTGGGTTCTTTCTCCTGCCTCTTCTCGTCCTTCCCCGTTTTTTGAGGACTTCTGTGTGGCTGGTCTGTTGGCATATATCATCTCACTTGTTCCTGCCATCTCGTCCCCTGACGAGGGGTTGAAGTCACTCTCGGAGAATGAGAAGGATACAGCATGTGAAGAAGAATCATTAGCTTTGTTTCCCTTAAGGATTGATTTACCCCCTCCTTCTTTATTGGATTTCTTGTATTTGGGCTTGCCTTTGGTTCTAGATGGTAATTTCTGCCACATGTAAATCTGGTGCAAATCATAGTCCGCCTTGTCACGCTCAAATTTTGACTGTTTATTGAGCATAATGGTTTTCTCTTGTTTATTAAGTTTGCTAGCTGTTTTATTGTCTAGCTCCTTGAAATTATCCATTATTGAAAAGGCTTTCATTTTTCCTTGTAATTCCAAAATTTGTTTGGAAACTATTTTGTATTCTTGGGATTTTTGTCTAATAATCAGGTCCATTAATTTAAATGAACAGTCCTCAAGAATTATGCACCATTGTTGTTCAAATTCTACATTGGTAAAACCAAAGGAAGGGGTTTTCGTATGATGTAAGCCTCTGGGAATACGTTTTACACGTATATAATTTTCCATGGTCGTTATTTCCCACCAAATTCTTTGTCTTAGGAGTAAGCATTTCTCCAATTTAATGAAATGTAACTTGAGGTCCGCTGTGTCCTCACATAAAAATTCAGGGGTGTTGCTAAAAATAGCCTCTGCTCTATAAGTGCGATTGGCAGTGTTGCAGCAACTAAATAAAACCTCTGTATCGAGTACAGGTGCAGTGTCCATGCTGGTGCTGCCCTTTGGATGTGTGTGTATAGAATCCATGTGTTTCTAACACTGGATGACTTCCAAATGTTGCTGTCGCAATTTCAAGGAAGATAAGAGAATCCCAGGATTAGCTGATAGCCGCAAAGCTAAACACGAGCTGCTGACAGAAAGTAGTGCAAAGAATGTGTGAATCTGTCCTGCGCTTCAGTGTGCAGTGTGGCAGTCTGAAATCGTGTCAGACACTGAGACAGCGCATGAGGGAGCTCCGCTTGGCCACAGAATTGACCGGTGCAGGGGGCTGTTGTTAACTTACCTCACCTGCATCTCCGGTCTGGGGCCTGCTCACCTCGGCTGCTTCTGCGTGCCACCGTCTGGAAGGGTACTGGAAACAATGGAGGATTCGGGCGCAACTGCACATGTCTGATTCAGAGAGGCTGCTGGGATCTTCAAAAAACTTTATTGATGGAACACACAAGGGCTAGCACCGCATTCTCCCCCTCAACGCGTTTCACCCTTAGGAATAGGGCTTCGTCTTGGAGTGGGGAGAAGCGGAAGCTGCCTGTTTAAATACAGAAAAGCCCGCGAAAACGGGGACATTTAAATTGCAAATTAAAAACATTAACCCCTCCAGCGCTTGTACCTGTTTATATAGATAGTCAATACAGTAATCAATGCTAAACATTTAATTCATAGTTATGACAATGTAATTGCAGTATTAGTTAAGAATATACTGTTTGTATTCAGGTCAATCATTGGGGATATATGAATGAATAATTAAAAGGTTGCTGCAAACACTGCTAGTGCATAGTTGAGTCCCATAGATAACAAGAACAGTTTATATCTTATCATTATGTTTGTGTATTGGATTATACTCAAACAAATCTAATACATTATTGATACTAGATTAAACTGTAAACTATATTTAAGCTGATTAAACATCATTTGCTGGGCTCTCAGCCAATGCATGAATACAACAAGAGGAGATATGGTGAAAGAGGGGGGGGGGGGGGGAGAGAGGGGGAGAGGGAGGAGGGCCAGTATGTTAAAGCCAACCAACCTTAATAGAACTAATATGTCTATGTTTCCTAGACTCACTGGTTCGTTCAAATGTGGGCACTGCAAAATATGTCCTAATATGATTAAGACCAAGCATTTCTCGAACCACGATGAAACACGTACATTTCCCATCAAAACTTTTATAACAGGCCAGACCAGTTTTGTGATTTATTTGTTAAAATGCGGGTGCAATAAACAATATGTAGGACTAACTAGTAGAGTCCTAAAAATCCGCATAATGGAACACCTTAGACAAATCAAAAAACATGATACTACACACCCGGTACCATTGCATTTCAATGTGTGTCCGTTGGGTACTGTGGAGAATTTCAGATGTTGTGCCATCGAACACATTGGGTTACCACCCCGAGGAGGGGATAGATTAAGGATTTTACATCAGAGAGAGGCACACTGGATACATACACTTAATTCTCTACAGCCCAACGGACTCAACATTGATTGGGATTTACGCTGTTTTCTTTAAGTTTTCTTTCTTGAAGTTTTTTAACTTTCTAAATAAACTGTCAAGATACAATGCCCTTAGGGTGAAGGCATACAGTTTAATATGCTGCTCTCTATGATCATTTTCCCCCTCCTCTATGACCCCCCCCCCTTTTCCCTCCCCCCCCTTTCCCATTTCCCCCTCCCCCCCCCTCCCCCCTTTCCTCCCTTCCCCCTCCCCCCCTCCTCCCTCTCTCCCCCCCCCCCCTCTTTCACCATATCTCCTCTTGTTGTATTCATGCATTGGCTGAGAGCCCAGCAAATGATGTTTAATCAGCTTAAATATAGTTTACAGTTTAATCTAGTATCAATAATGTATTAGATTTGTTTGAGTATAATCCAATACACAAACATAATGATAAGATATAAACTGTTCTTGTTATCTATGGGACTCAACTATGCACTAGCAGTGTTTGCAGCAACCTTTTAATTATTTCATTCATATATCCCCAATGATTGACCTGAATACAAACAGTATATTCTTAACTAATACTGCAATTACATTGTCATAACTATGAATTAAATGTTTAGCATTGATTACTGTATTGACTATCTATATAAACAGGTACAAGCGCTGGAGGGGTTAATGTTTTAATTTGCAATTTAAATGTCCCCGTTTTCGCGGGCTTTTCTGTATTTAAACAGGCAGCTTCCGCTTCTCCCACTCCAAGACGAAGCCCTATTCCTAAGGGTGAAACGCGTTGAGGGGGAGAATGCGGTGCTAGCCTTGTGTGTTCCATCAATAAAGTTTTTTGAAGATCCCAGCAGCCTCTCTGAATCAGACATGCGCAGTTGCGCCCGAATCCTCCATTGTTTCCTGCTTATAAGCTCCACTCCACGCTATCACCTGAACCTGACGAAGGAAGAACACTTCTGAAACGCGTTGTTCCGGGTACAGCGTGGAGCCTTTTTGATCCTCTGCAGCTTCCATAGTTTGTGCAATCAACTGGGACCCAGCCCTGCTATCCGGACGCGGAGAGAGGGACTCACTGCGACCTGGATAGTTTACTCAGCCACTGAGCCAATCTTTATTATTTTTATGTAAGTAACGGCTTTTATTATTTCTTGTTAATAAATCACACATTTTAATCAATTTGCACTGCCTTGGCTATCCTCCTCCTTTGGGTTTTTGCTGCGAGGCACCGCCAGTTATTGACTGAAGACACAGACATACACCACACGGAGGAAAAGCCTGAGACAAGATTTGCCTGTGTTTTTTTTCACCCACACATGCCCGTGTGAGTGTTGATTATCTCACTTATTATTGTCACCCACCACTTTGCTCCTTTCCCCCCCCAACCCCTACCCCATCACTCTACCAGCCTCAGTTTACTCACGTTGGGCTTTTGTACTTTCTCCCTGCCTACTGTCTCATTATGAGCATGTTGCAGCTGATTAGAGCCATCTTATGACAGCAAGGAGTATCAGGATTTGCACTAAAGACAACACTGAGGGATTCTACTCACACAAGCCCGTGTGAGTACACTATTAAATTATATATATATATTTGTCTCATTATCCCTGTTGCTAAACCACATCATATTGCTGATTGCGGACCATTTATGTCCTTTCCTGTTTACGGGTATATTTCACCGAGTACACCCCACCAGATGACCATATCCAGTGACTGAAAGAACCTCAGATTAAAGACAATGCTGAGGGATTTCACTCACACATAAAAGGAAAGGGATCCTCTGGCGCGTGATTCCACTTGTGACTCCAGGACACATGCAATTGTAGGAAAAAAGAAGGAACCACAATCAGGGGTGGTTAAAAGACAGTGAATCATGTACGGTTAATCTTAATAGGAAATACACTCATATTAATCAGTAATTCTCCAGTAGGATAAGAGAGACTTCTTGATGGTACCTCAAATTGGGGAAAAAAAGGGGAAATATAGTGTAACACCGTTTTATTAACAAATAAGTAAAAAAAGAGATTGTGATTTTTCAAACAGCCAACAATTTATGGCAATGAGAAGGAGTGCATCCAGACTCCACAAGCTGTCCTCAAGAGTCCCTGGCTGTCGGTGTGGTTCTGCTCCAGCAATCAAGATGGTTTCCTGCAAAGATATGTCAGCAACGGGGGGGTCTTCTAGGTACTTGTGTACAGACCAGGTTTCTCCCTATTGCTGTCCTCCTTGCCGCAGCTCCCGCTTACACTTCTTGCGCCATGCGCATCCGTCGCAGTGCTGCCTCCAAGCCAGATGAAACTCAAACTTCTCAATACGGTGGCCTGTGATGCCCAAAGTTTGTCAGAAGTGTTTCGCCCACAGCTTCTTCAGTGACAATAATCCATATGGGATATCCTTCAAGCTTCTAATTGCGTAATTAATTTAAAAATCCACATCCAAACTCATTTCTAATATCCTTCTATGTCTTGATTCTAATGACTAACATCTCTCACTATATCCTAACTAAAATAAAGTTTATTTTAAAATAATACATTATATACTTTATTGAAATCCACATATTTGGCTGTATTCATCTATTATGTATCAGGGGAGGAGAACACCTTCCTTTGAAAATTGTTTATTTATGTGGTATTATTTAAAAGAATTTGCTTCAAATAAAAGCAGTTAATTCCATCTCCAGATTTAACCCCTTAGGTGCTAGAGTTTGAAGGGTGAAAATCCAAAAGGATTCTCTTTTGGATATTTTTTGAATAAAATCACCCCCCCCCCCCCTCCAATCTGCCTTCACTTGCTCAATACCCCAAAATTTTCAACATGCTGGGTCCTTATTGTGTACGTTCTTATAGTGATTAGATACACTGTGTGTTTCTAAACCATTAGTAATATTCCTAATGTGTTCGCCTATACGAGTTTTTAATTTCCGAATTGTTCTCCCTACATATTGGAGATTACATCCACATTTTAGAACATAGACCAGCGGTGCGCAAACTGGGGGGCGCGCCAAATTATTTAGGGAGGGCGCAGCCTGTGCGGCGAAACCTGGGGGCAGAGCAGAGCAGAGCACGGGCGGGCAGAAGCTCAGTGCTGCTGCTGCTATTTCCCTGTGCTTGCAGAGGGGGCGGTGCGTCTCTCTGCACACAGACACAAGCCCTCCTCTTCTGTCTTTACTCCTCCAGTGTTCAGCAGTGTGGGGAACCGAGCATGCAGTAGTGTGTGTATAGTGATGTGTGTGTGTATGTGTGTATAGTGATGTGTGTGTGTATAGTGATGTGTGTGTGTGTGTGTGTGTATAGTGATGTGTGTGTGTGTGTGTGTGTGTGTATAGTGATGTGTGTGTGTGTGTGTGTGTGTGTGTATAGTGATGTGTGTGTGTGTGTGTGTGTGTGTGTGTATAGTGATGTGTGTGTGTGTGTGTGTGTGTGTGTGTGTGTGTGTATAGTGAGGTGTGTGTATAGTGAGGTGTGTGTATAGTGAGGTGTGTTTGTGTATATATGTATAGTAATGTGGTGTGTGTGTATATGTATGTATAGTGATGTGTGTGTGTGTGTGTATATATATATGTGTTTTGTGATTGAATGTGTGGTGTGATTGTGTGTGTGATGAGTGTGTGTGTGGTGTGGGGGGTGTTGTTTGTGTTGTGATCGAGTGTGTTGTGATTGTGTGTGTGGGGGGTGTTGTGATTGTGTGCGTGTGGTGTGTCTGTGTTGTGATAGTGTGTGTGTATGGGTGTTGTGATTGAATGCAGCGGTGCACAAACTGGAGAGTGTACGTTCTCCCAAGCTTGGCACTTGGGGAGACAAACAAAATTGACATTGAAGCATGCTCAGCAGCAGTCAATGCGCACACCCCCACACACAGCCACACACAAACACAGAAATAGCCCTGATCCATGCCCCCCCACTCGTGCTTGCAAAATTATGCAGGACACCCTGTGCTCATGCTTGGAGAGTTGGTGATGTCACCACTCTCGGCGGCAGCGTGGACGCAGCCTAATTTTGCAAGCGCGAGCTGTTGAAATAAGTATTTAGACATATTTGTATTTACATTGTATATCGTTTAATAAAGGGGGGGGGTTCATGTGATTTTGATTACGTCAGGCAGGGGGGGCCCGAGAAATTAAATGGATGAAAAGGGGGGCTCGGCATAAAAAGTTTGCTCACCCCTGACATAGACTATCCCTTTGCTGTTGCACGTAACATGTGATTTAATTGGATAGTCAATCAATGAGACAGAACATTTTAAATGAAACTGCCTTCGTGCCTAGCTGTGTGTTATTTCTGCAGGCTTTACAATTGAGGCATTTTGTGAAGCCTTTAGAAAGTTTGTCCAGCCAGCATTGTTTCTGTTGTATGGGGAGATAACTTGGCACCAATTTTTGTTTTAAATTAGGTGCCTTGGAGAAGACTACATCTGTTTTTTCCCCTATATTTCTTTTAGCCACTGGTCTTGTTTTAAAATGTGCCAATGTTTCCTTAAAATTCCCCTGATTTGGTTTGATTGGGTGCTATATGTTGTTATAAATGGAACAACATCTTTCCCAATCGGGTTCTGTTTTTTTTTATTATATGCCAGCATATCTGATATTTTAAGTTCATCTACTTTCTTGATTGCTGTTTCTATAGTTGTTACTTTATAATCTTTCTCAAGGAATCTGTCTTTCATGAACGCAATCTGTTTGTCATAGTCCTCCTGTTTCGTACAGTTACGTTTCAAACGTCTAAATTCCCCGTAGGGTACGTGCTCCAACCAATTCTTCCTATGGCAGCTATCTGCCTTAATAAAATTGTTGCAATTTACTGTTTTAAAATGTGTTCTGGTATTAATATGGCCTGATTCTATAAAAGTCTCTAAGTCTAAAAATTCTACTCTTGATGTACTAATGCTGTGTGAATTTCAAATTTAAAATTATTCTGATTAATAACGTTAAAAAAGTCCTGTAATGACGTTTGGTCCCTGTGACGATAGCCTACACAGGTCTATTAATATTACACAAAAATAACTGGGTTTGAACTGAACGAGGCTTAAGATATAATAAAGTGATTTTATTCCTTAGGATAGGTGAACACACAAAATAATGCAGTAACAAGACAAGAAGTACACTTACTTAGGGGTTGGGGAATGAGAAGTAGTATGATGTAGCATTTCTCTCAGCAATCAGGTAATCATTCAGATGATATCAGGAAACCATGTCAGCAAACGAAGACAAAGGATATAGGGTGGACAGCCAGTTTATAAACCTTTTGTCCCTCCATCCTTAACATTAAGTACCTGTGATTGGTTTTCAATTACCTCCAGCCAACCTTTAACATGGGAACACATTTTAACACATGCCCCCCTACTAGCTGGCACAGGCGCAGTAGAACTCTGGGGTCTCATTTCTGTAGCCCCACATATGCAAATGGAATGCCAGCCAGTCTGCCCATTTGGAGTTCTGGCAGGAAAACCTTTGTTGGAAGGTGTTAAATGGAACACTTAAAAACTGCTCTGGTTTGAGCATTCTCCGCCCACAGGTAAACAGTGGGGGTGACAAAACCCTTTGAACAATACTTAAGCCCTAGACATTTGGTCGCCTCTAGGGCCATCTGCTATCCTGGTATGCAAGAGAATTTCCTCTGGGTCTTTTCCATACCTTGGGACACAGTATCAAACATAAAACATAAACGTATTAAAATATCCGGTTCCGTTGGGTCTAGCAGGTCCAAGCTTCCCAGTTCTCATTGCTGGAACTGGGACATCATATGGTCCAAAAAGCGACTTGCTACGACCTACGGAACCGGAGATACACAAATGCACATGAAATAATTTTTCATTTTTTTTTTTTTTTTTTCCAAAATTTTTTATTAGGCATTTAGATAATTCACAGTATGCATGAAACAAACGATAATACAGCCTAATACAGATTTTCTCCTTTTGTTGGTTAGAGAAACCGGAAATAAAAGAGGAAAGCTCACCGCTCCCCTGACCCTCCAGGGGCTATGTGGGGAGCGCGAGTATGGAAACAGAGAGTAAGAGTGGGAATAGGAAGGGGAGGGTGGGTGGGGGGGGGATACCCATTGCTTCCCGTGTCCTCAGTCTATTTTCATTGGTGCCCCTGACCTGGTTATCATTTTTCATTTTAATACAAAAATCTCCGCTAAAAAGAAATCTCAGCTTTTCACTAAACCCCATGGAAAACAACGGGCAGCTCCGCCATAGACTTTCAATGGTAAATCGCCGCCATTGAAGTCAATGGGGCTTTTTCGCCATTGAAGTCTATGGAAAAAGTCCCGAACTTTCAAGGGGGTCCATACTCCGTCGGGTTGGTCCAGGAGGGTCAAGGATGGTTCTGCAGTGATGCCGGAGCAGTGACTACAGATACCCCAAACCTTGATCTGCTGGGCCCTCCGGAACCGGAGATATGGAGTACTAAATTTCAGCTTTTTCCACTTAGTCGTTTTTCTGAGACGTTTCTGCCGCCGCCGGCAAAGCCTATGGTGCGACCCGCTCTATCTGGTTCGACCCTTATCGGGGGTCCAGGATTCGGGGACCCGGTTGTGGTCGAGTGGGGGGAAGCCTAGTAACTAGGGGCAAAAAGAATTTTATTTCTAGGTGCTCTAGAACTGTTTATTCCCACGCTAATTGTCGTTGTACTTGACCCAAGTGATTTTAACTCTTTTAAAGGACATTGTATCCGCTTTGCGGTTTGCAGTCTGGAAGGCAGGCAACTTGTTCTTCGAAAGTTACCTCGAGGAATCTCCATTGAAGTCAATGGGCCCATTGACTTTCAATGGGAAACCGCCGCTCTCCCTCTCGGACGCCACCTGCTGGTCTTTACAGGAAACAGGACTAAAACAGCACAATTCTCTATTGAAATGCATTGAGCCCTAATGGCGGCCAATGGGGACCTGCAAAATGGTGCCTGAAAAGGCGGGAAAACTACACAAAGAGCTATAATCATTAAAGAACTATTAACCCTTGTGCTCCCGGATGGATTCTAGTGTGTGTGATGCCGACATTGATTAAACCAGACATTACAGGGGAACAGGGGAAAATACATTTACATGGTATAACAAGGGTTAAATCACAGTTCTGGACCTCAGCCCAGTTAACCCCTTGTCTCCCTGGTGAGGTCAGGGGATGGCCAAATGGGGTGCAACACCTTTAATACCAGGCCACACCCTTTCTCCCTCTACAGTCCCCTCTCCAGATAATAATAATAATATCGTCAATATAGCGACGGTACAGCACCAGGTTTGCTCCCCAGCTCTGATTGGACCAGATGACTTGATCTTCCTACCAACCAAGAAAAAGATTCGCATAGCTGGGGGCAAACCTGGTTCCCATCGCGGTTCCCCTAGTCTGGAGATAAAAGTCCCCCCCCAAACCAGAATACGTTATGATTCAAGATAAACTTAATCCCGTCTACTACAAAATCCAGCTGTGTCGGGGCTATTGTTTCATATTTCTTTAGACTGTATAATATGGCATCACAACCTTGTACATGATCTATACAAGTGTATAGTGATGTTATGTCACAGGTAGCTAGCATTAAATCTGATTGCCAGACAACTCGTTCTAATAGCTGTATTATTTGGGTTGTATCCCTTAGGCCGAGTCCATAGAAGGACAGGCCGTGCTAATCCGTGCGGATGCTCCGCGCTGAGCCCCTGCATCGTCAATGAGAATGCCTTGAGAGGGGGCTCACGAGAGCGTCTGCAGGCGTGCGGAGGCGCTGGATTTTTCAGCCGACAGCCAAGCTGTTTTTCAGCACGCTGTCGGCTGAAAACATTCAATCAGCGCGGAGCAGCGTCAACATCACGGCGCTGTGACGCCGGCACCGTTGACGTCGGTGTGTCGTGGGCGATTGGACCAGCGATGTCATTGCCCCGCCTCCCTTATTCTCCCCCTGCCTCAGATCGCGCCCGCTGGCTCGCCTACATGGGCATGAAATCGTGCAGATTTCAGCAGGCGAGCCTCAGCGCGGCTCCGAACTCCTTACCCCTCTATGGCCCCAGCCTTAGATGTGACGGTAATTTCTTTACTGATGGCTGCAGTATTGTATCTATATAGGCGGATAGATTTTGTGTCAATGATCCTATTCCCGATATTATTGGCCTGCCGGGAGGTTTAAACTAACGACTTGTGTAGTTTAGGAAGATAGTAAAAGACCGGCATCTTCGGGTTATCTGTTTTGATAAAATCATATTCTTTCTTTAAGAGAATGCCCCTCTGTAGACCTTCATCCAAAAGGGACATCATTTCCTTTGTGAATATTATACTGGGATTATTCTTCTGTTTTCTATATGTAGTTCTGTCTCCCAGCAACCTCTCTGCCTCTTCTATATAGTCTACTATATCTAAAACAACCACCCCTCCCCCTTATCTGTGGGCTTGATTATGTAACGGGTATTCCCCCACCCAATCGCAGATGTACTGTAGTGTGAGTGCGGAGAACCTACAGTTACCGAGTGTGGTGCTTTACCTGTTAGGCTCACAGGAGGGCTGAGCTTCCGCCACGGGGAACCTGGGGCAAGTATATTGTCAGTAACCCTGTACTCAGTGCAGCGCCTCCACCTGCGATGGTTCCCAGCAGAGCGGGAATTGTTCCTCGCAGAACACATACAAATACTCAGCACAACGTATGTGTAATAACCAATACCTTTACTTGTGAGCATAAGACACATATAATATCAACAGAATAACAGGTGTCCCTCTCTAGAGGAGACACTGACTACTGCGTCTCGCAGGACGCTCCCACCTACACCAGGTGATCCCACCCCGTGTCCAATAATCCCCACACAATGTCCCGCACTCTTACAGAGAGAGGATATGTGTGACTGTGCAGTCACTAGTGAAGCTAATAGGATCGTTGGTGCACTTGTTGATAAGGGGTTACCTGCCGAGCACTCCAGTGCTCGGGCCTGCAACTGGCTTCACAAAGGATCCAATGACGGAAGAACACCGGAACCACCATCCAGGACGATCCCATGCAGAAAGCCTCTGCAGCGGCAGCGGAGGCCTGCGGCCAACCTTCTGAACGGATGCGCAGCATCTGCCGAGTCACTAACTGACTCTGTGAACTAAAGTGATGCTTGCTGCTACTATAGGCCATCCCTACAGCACAGCAACCTTGAATGTCTCCAGGGGAAAACTCCTAGGGGCATATGGGGTAGCCTGTCCTATGCAGGTGGGTCACTGACCCCCTGCACCCACGCTACCTCTCCCCGTCACCACCCAGGTCCCCTCTGACTAACTTCTACCTAGCACTTCCAACCCCTGCAGCAACGCACTGCAACCTTACACGATGCTCTCTTGTCAGCCCTCACAGCACTGACAGCTGCGACCTGACAAGAATGCACACACACACAAACCTAAGGGCAGAGTCCCTAACCTAGGGGCCGTCCCTTATCACTTACCCACTAACCTGGTGGGGAGTTGGGGCCTGTCTGGGACCTGGGGGAACCTTACCTGGTGTATGAGCCACTTGCTCTCTACACCCTTCCTTCCCCTTCTTGCTCCCAGCTCCAACTGCCGTTCTCAGCGCGCGAAATGTATCTTTTCCTCTCTGTGCAGGGAGATACTGCAGCCCTATTGGCTCCCTGGCGTCACGTGGGGCGCTGCGGAGGCTCATGGGACTTGTAGTCCCTTCCAAGAGCCTTACCTGGTAGGCTAGGGTTCGAGCGCTCCTTTCTGCACATGCGCAACTCTTCCGGGCCGCCTGCAACTCCCTAGCCTCTTCCCTACTCTGACCCGCGCATGCGCGATCGTGCCGCATGCGTGCGCACCCGCAATGGCGGCCCCTGCTAACCGGGTACGCCGCCGAGCCTCCTACAGCTCGGCTCACTTCCTGCACCGGCCCCCACCTTTGGGAACAGCCGGCGGGTCCGTCGCTGCCTCTGGCGGCACCCGCGACCGTGCTGACCCAAAGGAGGGGGGTCTCTTGGAGCCGGAGGGCACCAAGGCTACACTTACCACATCTTTTTTTTCAGATAGATGATCTAAGACTTCTCTTTCTTTTTTCGTTAGGTTTAGTCTCTTATTACTCTTATCTTCTATCAATTTTAAATCCTCCTCAATTAGTTTCTGGAATGTTTCCAAGTATGGACCCTTACAATAGCTTGGATAAAATTTTGAGGGTTTCTTCAATGTCGTGTGTATAAACTGCTCATTTGTGTTGCCTGTATTTACTGTGGCTGTTTCTCTTTGATCCTGCTTGGTTTTTGCAAAGTATCTCTTCAGAGTCAGTCACCTCACATATTTCTGGGCATCAATAAAGACCTGAAACGATGATGTTCTGTTAGAGGGGGCAACATTTAGACCTCTACTTAGAAGTGTTTCTTCTTCCTTCAATTTATATTTACTCAAATTAAAAACTCCTATTGTTTCCCTTATTTTATTTATCTTCTCTGATCCCTTCTTCCCCCCTCTGCACCCTCTCTTCTTTCCCCGTTTCTCCCCTCTCTGGAGGTTATGGCTGAATTCGCCCTCAACATTCTTGGATTATAGCCTCCCTGATCTCTGTCTCTCTCCCCATCTCTCCTCTGTCCTAAAAAAGGAAATTCATGATTTTGGTAATGATTTTCCTTTCTCCAAGGGGATCTGCGTCCTTCATATTTATCTCTCCTATTACTGAAATCCCTTCTTTCTAATTAATTCTCCCTAAAATAATATTCCCTTTTATTTGGTTCTCTAAAGTGGAATTCCCTCGCTCTATCCTTTTTGGATTTTCACCCTTCAAACTCTAGCACCTAATGGGTTAAATCTGGAGAAGCAAATTCTTTTAAATAACACCACATAAATAAACCATGTTCAAAGGAAGGTGTTCTCCTCCCCTGATACATAATAGATGAATACAGCCAAATATGTGGATTTCAATAAAGTATATAACATTATTATTTTAAAATAAACTTTGTTTTAGTTAGGATATAGTGAGAGATGTTAGTCATTAGAATCAAGACATAAAATGATATCAGAAATGAGTTTGGATGTGGATTTTAAATTAATTAAGCAATTAGAAGCTTGAAGGATATAAATACTGTTGTTACCCCATGTGGATTATTGTCACTGAAGAAGCTATTGGCGAAACGTGTCTGACAAACTTTGGGCATCACAGGCCACTGTATTGAGAAGTTGGAGCTTCATCCGGCTTGAAGGCAGCACTGCGACGGATGCGCATGCGCGAGAAGTGTAAGCGGGAGCTGCGGCAAGGAGGACAGCAATAGGGAGAAACCTGGTCTGTGCACAAGTACCAGAAAACCCCCTGTTGCTGACATATCTTTGCAGGAAACCATCTTGATTGCTGGAGCAGAACCCACACCGACAGCCAGGGACTCTGGAGGATGGCTTGTGGAGTCTGGATGGACGCCTTCTCATTGCCATAAATTGTTGGCTGTTTTTGATTTTTCAATCTCTTTTTTTTACTTATTTGTTAATGAAACAGTGTTACACTAAATTTCCCCCTTTTTTCCCCCCAATTTGAGGTGCCATCAAGAAGTCTCCCTTATCCTACTGGAGAATTACTGATTAATGTGAGTGTATTTCCTATTAAGATTAACCGTACATGATTCATTGCCTTTTAACCACACCTGATTGTGGTTCCTTCTTTTTTCCTATAATTGCATGTGTCCTGGAGTCACAAGTGGAATCACGCGCCGGAGGATCCCTTTCCTTTTATGACTGTTACCTATGGAGGTTGGTGAATCACCTCTAAGAAACTCTGGCAGCAGGACTCCATTTTGTGTGGGATTGAACTTTACCATTTACCTTAATACGGTTGGCGCAACTATTCTTTTTCCCTTTCACTCACACATGCCCGTGTGAGTACACATATCATTATTATTCTAAATATCCCCGACAATTCATCTTATTGCAAGTTTGATACTTTTATTCACTGTATGTTTCTTTCTTTTTTGTATGCGCTCATCATTACCACACTCGCACTCTAACCAAGGATCAGGGGACGATCCTTCCGATTGAGCAGCAGCATCATCAGGGCCAGTATCATTTGTTTTATTTCATACTTTTCTGAATTGAGGGAATCACAACACACCCAGCTATTTTGAAGGAGCGCCACTGTTACCCGTTCTTGCACTTTCCTTACAAATCTGGTCAGAGGTACAATTCCTTTTAACGCGTTTTAGCTGTCCATAGGGAATGTTATTTAACCAATCCTTATGGTGACAGCTGGTACGGTCCACATATGTATTGCAATCTATGGACTTGAAATAAGTTTACATTTGACCTTCTTATTTTCAACATATAGATGCAGATCTAAAAAATGAATATTATCCTTACTCACAGTGTATGTATGTAGAATCCTCCCGAAGGGGGTGTTAGCGCTGCACAGCCGAAATAAAGGACTTGTTGGAGGCTGATGATGAGATTATGAAAAAAACTTTATTGCACATGGTGCAAGCAGATCCTCTTGACGCGTTTCTGCCTGGTTGGCCTTTGTCAAAAGAGTGATCTGCCTGCATAAAAAACACATACATATAGGGTGTGTAAATGTCCACACCTGTTCCTGTTACCAAACCCAACAAGCCACAGGTGTATATCATCACCACTCCGCAATGTGAAAAAAACAGTATATTAAAAGAAGTGACCAAAATGTCTTCACATCAAGCAATTATCTGGCATTATATATAAACGGCCTATTATGCCTGAGAAAGATTATATATTGTGGAGATATGATAATACATATATACATTGGTCATAATTAAAAACAAAGACATATTTAGAAGAAAAAGATATGTGCTGATATGTAAAAGCACACCATGTGTCTTGATCTTATAGTGAACCCATAATATTATTATAATATACCCGACTAAATGGATGGAGGTATAAAGGGAGACAATGCGACTCATAAATTACAATAATAGATAATGGATGTTACCTAGGGGACCATTGAATATTTTTTAGCTTCATTAATATGCAATTATATTCAGGGAGAGGAGAAAGAAAAAGAAAAGAAGAGCAGGGAAGGATAATAAAATGTCAACTAGATAGGTTGATACATGTATACGTTGGTAAATATATTAGATACTGTCACGGTAGCTTGCGACAAGTTGTAATTTACACCAAAACTATATATATAAATATATATATATACCTGGGTTTGAACTGGGACGAGACTTAGATATGATAAATATAATTTATTCCTTGATAAAGGTGAACACAACAGATTATACAATAACAGCAAAATATAGACACTTACTTAAAGATTAGGACAGAAGGCCATCAGGATACAGATTTGGCCACTTCTCCCATAATTCCAGTTGACATCACAGCAAAACAGGCAGGACACATGCATGAAGACATTTGCATGAAGAACATTTGCATCAAGAACATGAACAACAATGGGTAAAAGGTGGTTCTGACTTATATATCATTTTAATCATCTCTTTCCCAGATACGGCGCCGTGCCGTCTAGCAAACGTCCCTTTCAAGCTTTTGAAGCTCGGTTTGGACTTCCAGGTCCCAGTGTAAAAAGTTACACTTACTCTGGTTAATTTTCTTTTGGTCAGTTTGGGCCAAGCATACCACTTAGCCTTTGATGACCAGGCTTGTCATTCCTGCTCATTATCATAGCAGGGGGTGGCAGTTTCTCAGAACTCAACCAAAATTTCATATTTACTGCAAATCATTGCATAACTTCCGTTCCGTAATACACACAGTCAGGTGAGATATATTAATACAATCCTTGACACCTGACGCTCGCAGAGAGACCCTACATTACAGTGTAATATGAAAATTAATAGAGATATTAATATCTGGCATTTAGCAGCCGTTACATATACAGTGTTTAGACTCCAAAAGATGGGCTACATCCAACGGATACACATATGTAATTCTTATCATGTTCAGCCAAGGACATCTCATAATATTCTTATATTTAATAAGGTCACCCATTCAGATATCCTGTTTGGGGTAGCCCCCCCCCTGGCCCCATCAATAAAACCTTTTGAAGTAGGCTTGTAGCTCCTCGCATAAACAATTAGGTAATTACCTGTTGATCACTAGGTGTCACACCTCTCTGTTGATATGCAAGCTTCCTCACGGGAAGTGTATATCAAACGTGAATAGACTCATATGAGGCACCATTTGGTTCCTCATGCATTACAAAGGCAGGCAGAGGTTATTAGCATTTGGGATGCGCATTGTAAAATTGCCCCAGTGAGTCACAAATATCAAAAATATATGTCCCCCATCTGCATCTATCATGTGGGGCTCTAAAACCTTCTCTTCTCTAAGACACCAGCTAAGAATACCTTGCTGGCAGGCAAGACAGGTTAAAATATTCCCCCCCCCCTTTCCCCTCATGCTCCAGACATCCCTGCCCTGCAGCTATTTCTCATAAGAGGCCACCCATACAAGGCAATCCACTTACACGCTGACACAGGCAGTTGCAGGCCCATGAGGCAAAGGGAATACACAGATAACGCATTAATTAGCCCACTGGGCTTACACAGTTAACCCCTTAAGTCCCAGTGTGTGTGTTATGCAGACACTGATTAACCAGACATTACAATGGAACAGGGGAACAGGGGAAAACACATTTTCATGTTATAACAAGGGTTAAATCACATTTCTGGGCCTCAGCCCAGTTAACCCCTTGTCTCCCTGGTGAGGTTGGAGGGGGGCCCTTGGGGGGTAACCCCGTTAGTCCCGGGCCAAACCCTCACTACCGTCACAGATACATTAGTCAAAAAATGTTTCAATTCCCATTCCACATTTAAACCATAAGGTTGCAATGTGTTCAGAGAAAAGATCCATGACATTTCTTTTTTATTTAAGCGATTTAACCTATCCCCTCCTCTTGCATGAATGGAAACATGCTCAACACCAAAAAATTTAAAATTCTTTAACCCACCCTGGGGACACTGAGAAAAGTGTTTAGCCACTTGATGGAATAAATCCCGTTTGTTAATTAGCCGGATGTGTTCTGAAATTCTGATGTACAATGATCTTATAGTCCTACCTACATATTTATAGTTACATCCACATATGATCACATATACCACGTGAGTTGTTTGACAGTTGATGAATGTATTTATCCTGTACTTGCTATTTGGAAACAATGTATGTATCCTTTTTATGGGAGATGCATATTTACAATATTTACAAAATCCGCACCTGAAAAATCCTTTAGGTATATTTCTTATGTTAGATTGTTTTGGCTGAAACATGCTTCTAGAGATAGATGTGGCTAATGTGTTGGCCTTCCTAAATGCAAATTTAGGTCCTGTTTTAGTAAATAATTCCAAGTCTTTGTCCAGTTTAAGTATATTCCAATGTTTTGAAATTATTTGTCTAATTTGTGACGCTTGTTTGCTGTATTTTGTGATGAATAATGGAGTATCATTTAATCCCCGTTTTTTTACCTTTATTAGTGTTGTCACTTTTTTTGTGACTTAACAGTTGGGCTCGATCCATAGAATCTGCATTCGTGAAGGCCGTATCTACATTTTCTTGTGTACAGTATATCCTCTTGACAGGAATTTAGACCCTAATGTTTTTGAGTGTTTTAAAAATGTTTCTTGGTTAGAGCAAAGACGTTTGTACCTCATGAATTGTCCCTTAGGAATACCACGGATCAATGCTTTGGGGTGACTGCTATCTGCACGTAAGTATGAATTCCTGGCGTGTGGTTTCGTGAAGATGTCTGTTTGCATACCTGTTTCTGGATCACCATGGATAGTCACATCAAGATAATTAATTTTCTCAGTATTAGTATCAAAAGTGAAGTGAAGATTGATATCATTTCTGAATTGAGGGAATCACAACACACCCAGCTATTTTGAAGGAGCGCCACTGTTACCCGTTCTTGCACTTTCCTTACAAATCTGGTCAGAGGTACAATTCCTCTTAACGCGTTTTAGCTGTCCATAGGGAATGTTATTTAACCAATCCTTATGGTGACAGCTGGTACGGTCCACATATGTATTGCAATCTATGGACTTGAAATAAGTTTACATTTGACCTTCTTATTTTCAACATATAGATGCAGATCTAAAAAATGAATATTATCCTTAAACTGAAGATTCCAATCGTTGTGGTTCAAATTATCAATGAATCCCAGGGCATCTAATTGTGTGCCACGCCAAACGAGGATCACATCGTCTATATAACTATGTCACCGGTCCAGACCCGCCCAAGCTCGCCACCCCTCCAGACATGGTCCTCCTCCCAGGCCCCCATGAATAGATTGGTGTTACTAGGGGCGAATCTGGTCCCCATAGCAGTACCACACAACTGCAAGTAAAAACAATAATTGAACCAGAAGTAGTTGTTGTTTAAAATAAAATGTATTCCTGAAATTAAAAATTCTAATTGTTCTTTATGGAAAGAAACATCTCTCATAAGCACTCTTCTAATTGCCTCCAAGCCTTTACTATGTTCTATACTTGTATAGAGTGACACTACGTCACATGTTATGAACAAATAATCTTCCTCCTAATCTAGTTGATGAAAAATATTTATGACCTGAGTACTATCTCTTAGAAAGGAGTGTAATTGAACCACATATTTTGAGGAAATGGTCAATGTACTCCGACAGATTTTGAGTGATAGAATTTATTCCAGATACTATTGGCCTGCCGGGAGGCCGCTCTAAATTTTTGTGTATTTTGGGGATAAAATAAAAAATAGTCAGTCTGGGGTACTTGTTGTTCAGATAATGATACTCTTTATCATCTATCACTCCTAAAGTCCTGGCCTGTTCGAGCAACTGTTCTAAGATTTTTTTTGAAGCCAATTGTTGGACTGCTTCCTAGAATCTTATATGTAGAGGTATCACCCAAAATACGATTGGCCTCACTCATATAGTAGTCTCTTGACATAACTACTATTCCTCCACCTTTATCTGCTTGTTTAATTACAAGCTATTTATTGGACTGTAATTCTAAAATTTCTTGATGTTCTTTTTTACTTAAATTATACTTTTTATTATTACAATTTTTTTGCTGCAATTCTTCAAATTCCTTGGTAAATAGCTGAAAAAATGTTTCCAGATAGTTACCTTTACAATGTTTAGGAAAAAATTGGGATTTTGGCTTAAGACCTGAATGTTGATAAAGTGCTAAATTATCATCAACAACTACTTCATTTGGTTCTTTACTACATTCCTTAAAAGTTTTTTCTTCTGCACTTTGTTTCAGAAAATAGCGCTTGAGTAAGTTTTCTCAAATATTTGTGAGCATCCACAAATAGCTTACTGTAAATGAATTTGGGCCTTGGGCTGGCGCATAATTCAAACCTTTGTTTAGAAGTGAGACCTGATCTTTCGTTAGTTCCACATCTTATACTATATTAGTGAAAGCACTGTATGCATGCATGCATGCCTGCCTGCCTGGATGTCCGGTGTCCCTAGGGGAAATCTGATTGGTCCCTTGGCCCGCCCCCGCACACCTCTCATTGGCCTGAGGCGGAGTGACGGGCCAAAGGACACAGGGACACAAACACACACACACACAGGGACACACACAGGGACACACACACACAGGAACACACACACACAGGGACACACACACACAGGGACACACACACACACACAGTAGGGGGGGGTGTACATTAGCAGCATGTATAACCCAGGGGGTGGGGCTCACATACCCACCAGTCCCGGAGCCTCCGCCTCTTCCTCCCCGAACATCAGCCTCCACACCCGCGCGCACCTCCTCCTCTCCCCGTGTTTCCCGTGCTTTCAGCCCCCCCCCCCTCCTCCCCCCGGCGCCGCTACAGTCAGCGGGGGAGAGAGTGCCCGGGACACAGCGGGGGAGCGGCCACAACAAGCTGCCTCCCACCTCAGATCCACGTGGGACCTTCCGGACGGGTGAGTGAGCGGCCTTCACCTCCCCTCACCCCCCTTCACCCAACCCTCACCCCCCTTCACCTCCCCTCACCCCCCTTCCACCCCCTTCACCTCCCCTCCACCCCCTCCCCCCCCCCGGCGCCGCTACAGTCAGCGGAGGAGCGAGCGCCCGGGACACAGCGGGGGAGCGGCCACAACAAGCTGCCTCCCGCCTCAGATCCACGTGGGAGCTTCCGGACGGCTGAGGGAGCGGCCGGACGGCTGAGGGAGCGGCCGGACGGCTGAGGGAGCGGCCGGACGGCTGAGGGAGCAGCCTTCACCTCCCCTCACCCCCCTTCACCTCCCCTCACCCACCCCTCACCTCCCCTTCACCTCCCCTCCACCCCCCCTTCACCTCCCCTCCACCCCCCCCTTCACCTCCCCTCCACACCCCCCCTTCACCTCCCCTCCACCCCCCCTTTACCTCCCCTCCACCCTCCCCTCCACACCCCCCCCTTCACCTCCTCTCCACACCCCCCCCCTTCACCTCCACTCCACACCCCCCCCCCTTCACCTCTCCTCCACCCCCCCCCCTTCACCTCCCCTCCACCCCCCCCTTCACCTCCCCTCCACCCCCCCTTCACCTCCCCTCCACCCCCCCTTCACCTCCCCTCCACCCCCACCCCTTCACCTCCCCACCACCTCCCCCCCTTCCCCCCACCACCTCCCCCCCTTCCCCCCTCCTCCCCACTAACCTTCCCCCCTTCCCCCCTCCCCTTCCCCCCTCCTCCCCCCCTTCCCCCCTCCTCCCCCCCTTCCCCCTTCCTCCCCACCACCTCCCCCCCCTTCCCACCACCTCCCCCCTCCAACCCCCCTTCCCACCACCTCCACCCCCCCTTCCCACCACCTCCCCCTCCCTCCCCCCACTCCCTTCCTTCCCCCCCCCTCCCTCCAACCCTTCCCCTCCCCCTTCCCCCCCCTCCCCCTCCCCTTCCCCTCTCCCCCTCCCCCCCTCCCCCTCCCCCCTTCCTTCCCCTCCCTTCCCCCCTCCTCACCACCTTCCCCCCTCCTCACCTCCTCCCCCCCCCTTCCCACCTCCTCCCCCCCCCCTTCCCACCTCCTCCCCTTTCCCACCTCCTCCCCTTCCCACCTCCTCCCCCCCCTCCTCCCCCCCCTCCTTCCCCCCCCCCTTCCCACCTCCTCCCCCCCCTTCCCACCTCATTGGTCCCTTGGCCCGCCCCCGCACACCTCTCATTGGCCTGAGGCGGAGTGACGGGCCAAAGGACACACAGGGACACACACACACACACACGTAGACACACACACACACACGTACACACACACACACACGTATACACACACGTATACACACACGTATACACACACACACACACATACACACACGTACACAAACACACACACGTATACACACACACACACGTATACACAAACACACACACGTAGACACACACACACACACACACACATAGACACACACACACACACACACACGTAGACACACACACACACGTAGACACACACACACACGTACACACACACACGTAGACACACACACACGTACACACACGTACACACACACATGTATACGTAGACACACACACACATGTACACGTGCACACACACACATGTAGACGTAGACACGTACACACACACACACACACGTACACGTATACTCACACACATGTACACGTACACACACACATGGAGACATACACTCACACACAGGTATACATACACATAATGTATACACACACACATGTATACACACACACATGTATACACACACATGTATACACACACACATGTATACACACACACATGTATACACACACACACATGTATACACACACATGTGTATACACACACACACACATGTGTATACACACACACACACGTGTATACACACACATGTGTATACACACGTCTATACACACACAAACATGTTGTATACACAATATATACATACACACAATGTATACATACACACACATTTATACATACACACACATGTATACACACACATGTGTATACACACACATGTGTATACACACACATGTGTATACACACACATGTATACACACACACATGTGTATACACACGTGTATACACACACAAACATGTTGTATACACAATATATATATACACACAATGTATACATACACACATGTATACATACACACACATGTATACACACACACACATGTATACACACACATGTACACATACACACACACACACACACATGTATATACACACACACACACACATACAATGTATACACACAAACATGTATACACACACACACTATCCCCAGCACCACCACATCAGCACACCGGTATCCCATGCCCCCCCAGCACACTGGCATTCTCGGCTCCCCGCCATTCTCAGCCCCCATCAGCACCCACACATCGCCACCTTTGCACCTCCCCCATCGGCACACCCACATCCGCACCCCCACATCAGCACCAAACCCTCCCAAATCAGCACACCGATACAATCACCATCAGTACAGCCACAGCAGCACTACCACCGCACATGGGCCGTGTGGACCACTCCCCACCCAAATGCCACACCCACACCACAAACATCCCGGGCAACGCCGGGGCTCTCAGCTAGTTTCTAATATTAAAGATACCTTTAGGTTGAGTTACCTCATCCTCTTTTTTGTTCCACCTTCTCCCACCTCTGGTCCCTCTCCATTTTTTCTTTTTAGGGGTGAGGCCACTAGTGACACTTCTTTTAGGGGAGAAAATCTGTTTGAATGGAGACACGGATTCAAGTTTTTTTCACCATTTTTTTCATTCTCCGTGGTCTCCTTTCCCCCTAAAAAAGGAGAGTCCGAAAAATATCTGACCCCCACCCCCCTCTTGGTTATCAACAGATTTATATGCTTCTTGCGGTTTGGAATAACCATGTTTTCCATAAACATTTTTTGATGCTTCCTGTGGTCTAGAATATTCATGCTGATCATATGGGAATTTAGAATCTCTCCACTGATCTCTTCTGGGATGTTTACTAAACCTTTTGTATCCTCCCTTGTGATAATTTGGTCCCCAATGTGGAGGTTGATGAAAATTTTGATTCTCTCTATATGAATAAGGATTTTCATAGTACTGTCTCTTGTGATAATTAAAATTACCCCCTCTATAATTATTCCCCATTTGGGGATTATACTCTCTAGGGGGATACTGATTCTGATTATAATCATAAACTCTAAAATCTCTCAAAGGTTCCTTATGGGTAGAATATTGTCTATCAAACTTGGTGACATGAATCTGGTCATCTGACACTAGTATTTTAGGACTACTTATTGAATCGGTTGATTTTAACCTCTCGTTCGGTTTAGAAGTATCCTTATCTTTTATCTCCACATTTTTATTTGACCAATTGCTAACCTGGTCCTTTAAGTAGTCTAATTTGTCTCTCTGAAACTTTTTTGTTTTATGCCAATAACAGATTCTTCCAATTTTTTAATTTTAGCCTGAACCTCTTTATCTCGTTTAAAATTCTGTCAAAATTTGCACGTGAGGGACATTAAAACAGATGGATTTTCTAAGATGGGTGTTGTCTTGCCCAAGTGTGAAAGCTGAATTGAATTAAGACACTTCAAGGGATGATTTGAAGACAGACAGACAATTTGAAATATGGTTTTACCTAGCAATAACTTAAGTAGACACAGCAGGGGATGGTTTGACGACAGACAATTTGAAATATGGTTTACCCGAGAAGAGAAGAAAAAGATGATCAGTAATTCAATAGAGTTCCCAACTTCCTTTTAAACTTCAGCACTAACATTCTACTTTAAACCTGTCTGCTTAAAACATGGCTGCAAAAAATGACAAGGAATCCACTTTGGGTCCCATGGACACTGCAGTATGACTGGATTCTTACTGTGTTACTCCATCGCAACTTGGCCTTCCAATTCCATGCCTTGTGGAAAGTAGACTGTAATACTGCAAAGGTATTGCCGTCACGCTTCCTGGAGCGCCTCACTTGCTCAGGCGGTTCAAACTTTTTAATCTTGTTTTTCAATTGGGCGGTGTCCTCCGCTCTCACTGTACCGTTGTCTTCACTGGCATTCGTTTCTGTGGGATACAGACGCTTGGGCCGGGCCAATACCTTTTTCTCCAACTTTAGCTGAGAAACCTCCAGCTGGGCAGCAGTAGAGTCCAACATAGCATCATGCTCAGTCTTTAGGGCCTTGAGTGCCTCGTACAAGTCACGCTTTTGTTTCTCTGCCATCTTGCGGCCAGCACGCTCAGACTCCAGATCCTTCCTCAGGTCTTGAAGCTATCCTTCTGCATTTCTTTTTTCACTCAGTGCAGCTGCCAGTTCAGCTTCTTTGGCGTTGAGTCACGATACAACATCTGTCAGCTGATTCAGCACAAGGCTTAAACCGGCTTCCTTTTTTCCATTTCTGGCCTGAAGCAAAAATCCACCTTTGCTCACAGCTAACAAAATCCATTTTGAAATTATAATACACACCGTCGTGCCAGGCAGAGAAAAGACCCCACAAGTGGGTTCAACAACCATAAATATTACAACAAAACAAACTGCCTGCAACAGACTAAGCAAATAATGAGTACTTAAATTAGTAATATAATAACCACTAACGGTGCTAGGGACTAGAAATAATATCCCCCCTACATATCCTCTTTTTCTTCGCTATACATCTTTTTACTCTCTCCCTTTTCCTATGGGATACTGTTCTTATGTTATGTTTCCGTGTGCTGTATACTAGAGGCCATTATCTCTAGGTATATTTTCTTCTTTTAAATCACCATTTTATTTAGTTTCCAAAAAAGTGCTACAAAACCCCAGGCAACACCACCCTTGGGAGATTGAAAACTCCCTCACGAAGGTCCCAATGCCGGTTAGCCTTCGCGCCTTGAGCTGACAGTTACAGGGGTACCCCGATCGGGAGAAAGCAAGGTTCAAATACCAGTGGGGTGCATGGTAGGCCCAATCACATTCTTCCTTTGGGATTTCGGGCATGAGCACGCCGATGCTGCATACTGATAGTGAATAGTAAATCGCCAATGCCCTGCCCCCCACAGCTAAATGCTTTTCATTCTGGGTTAGAGTTACAAATACAAAATATAGTTGTGTGTGTGTCTCCTGGATTCTGACTATAGATGTTTGCCTCAGATTCCCATATGAACACCTCCCTCAGCCTGGCAATGTGCTTGTGGGGAGGTAACGCCAGCGCATGTGTAACAGGAATCTCTGCCATAGAGGTGTGCAAGTGTAACCATCAGTGGGAAAGGTCCCTGCGTGAGGTGGCACCACTTGTTACATCATTACTGCATATGTCAATAATAAAGGGACACTTAACCCCTCAGGTGCCTTTTCATGTCTACGTGTAACCTGTGAAATAGATGGTCAGCCCTTGCTGCTCCCTAGAGATATTAAAGGAACATGATATACAGTATTTAAAGGCGGCTGCATTAATGTCCCTCACTGGGGACGTTAGTATGTGTCTCTGTCCTCTACCTCAGTATTCACGGGACACTGTAGGACATTTGGTCGCGGCCGTTTCGCCACGACTCACCACACCGCTAGCCTTTTCACCGCTAAATTAAGTGCCTAAACCCCTGTCATGGGAGAGGGGGTTTGGCCCGGGATTAAAGTGGTTACACCCCATTCGGCCACCCACTACTCTCACATGGAAAGCAAAGGTTTTACTGGACTGTGGTCCAGTAATGTGTTTTTACCTTGCGTCAGCATCCTAATGTATATTCCCCTGTTACAATGTATTATCACCATGTAAGTGTCTGCACCACACACACTGGGGCTTAAGGGGTTAATGAGCTACAGTTTTAGGAACATACAAATATGTGTGGTGTCTTTTCAGAAATATCTGGGCTTCAAAAGGCTTGATTGAAGTTGGGTGTGAAAAGTACAGAGGGGGTTTGTGTATGTTAATACCTAATTTGCAGTCCATGGGTATATTGCTGGTAGAGACAGCTACGACCCAGGTCTGGAGCATTGGGTGTGAAATATAGCACCTGTGACAAACGTTCTCTACGCAGGAGGTCCAGCTTCAAAGCATTTCTTGACAAGGGGTTATGGGGGCCAGGGGTGCGGCTACAGAAGGAGATATCAGAATGAGTGACCTTATTAATTATAAGAATATTCTGAGATGTCCTCGGCTCAACATGCTAAAAGTAACATCTATGGATCCGTGGGACCGATTCGCACATAATGATTACAGACACATGATGTCTAGCAGGTACTAAGAGACAGATGTTAATATCTCTCTTAATTTTAGTATTACACGGTAATATTTAATCTCATTGGGAGCGTCATGCGTGCCGGAATGTATTAATATGTCTCGCGTGCCAGTAAGTATTACTGAACTGAAGTTATTTAGATAGGAAAAGCAGTTTTTAAACGTCCTTGGGTGGGAGGAGTTTTACTCTGGGTTAGACTGTCAACCTCACCACTGATTTATGAGAGGGGCTGGGTTTAGGTTGTGTTCAATGGGAAATAATTGTATATAAACAAGGCTCAGCCTATGGCTAGTGTCTTTGTGATTTTCAAGATTGCTGTATGAACTGCCAGTCCAGATTTGACTGTTTCATCATTCCATCTTAAGTAAGTGTCTATATTTTGTCTGTTATTTGTTTATCTCGTGTGTTCACCTTTTTCAAGGAATATATTATATTTTATCATATCTCAGCCGTGTCCAGTTCAACCCATGTATTTTTGGTGTAAATTATATCTTGTCATAAAGTTACCGTGACAAGCATATAATTAACTGGTGGCAGCGGTGGGATTGAACTGAACCTGTATTACAGTGTACTGCGGGACTCTGTAATATAGTGGGAACTCGAGGTGAATTGCGATTTCCTAAGGCTAAAGATATTGGACACAGTGTACAACATATAACACAAGATATGGCACCTCCTCACTGTTCCCCTACTTGTGAGAAGTATTGCCTCCAGAACCAAAGTGCTGGCCATCCACGTGACTGGAGCTGGGTACCGAAACCGGAGGAGTGCATCAAGTCGGCGCGGGGACTGGCAGCCGGCAAGGCTGAGAGGCGGCGATCGGTGAGCATGAAACCCGTCCGGCTGAGCAAAGCACCACCGCTTCAGCTGCCGTAACCATCAAACCGCTTGGAGAGCAGGGAATGGACCCAGCTCCGGGATGGCAGAGATTTGGGGAGGGATCAGGTGGTCTCGGAGACCACGGAAGTCTTGCACCAGTAGAGGTAACGGCCGTTGCGGCGGCCCGTCCGTTTTCCATGAAAGAGCTAGCACTGGTGTGTGCGTTGGGCAAGACGTGGTTCCCGGCGAAGTGGACCCAGTTCCTGGCATCGGTGCCGCACCGACCCGCTTACCCCCTCCCAGGACACGGCACTCAAGCATCTCCTCTCTGGACTCAGCAGCCCCTTGCGGGGGGTAGTCCACCGGCGGCAGAAAAGCTCCGGCACGAGCCCGGCGCTCAAGCAACTCCGCTCTGGACTCAGCAGCCTCTTGTGGGAGGTAGTCCACCGGCAGCGGAGACGCTCCGGAATGAGCCCGGAGATCGAGCTCTTCCGCTCTGGACTCAGCAGCCCCTTGCTGGGGGGTTGTCCACCGGTGGTGGAGGAGCTCCGGCAGGCGCCGCACGCTATCACTGTCAACAAGCGGGCCACAATAATGCTCGGTGCTGTCAACAAGCTTGTGCCACCCCAGGGATGCCTGCCAGCCAAGAGCTAAGGCAGTTGCATCTGGAGGGGTGCCCCTGAGCTCATCCCTGGTAAGGGGGAGACAAGGTCAGGGAGGGAGGTGTACTCAGATAGTTCCAGTTTCTGGGTTAGGATTGCCTAGGGGGGAGCGGAGTGCAGGTGGGCTGCAGGGAGGTAAGCAGCAGGAGTCATCAGCAGGGGCTGAGGTGCTGGGCCTAGGGGAGGCTAGGCAGGGAGACACTATGGAGCAGGGGGAGATAGGTCAGTGGGGTGTCAGGCAGCTGGCAGAAGCTAGGGATGGGCTAGGTAGGCAGGAGGTTCTTTGTTCTGACTTTCCAGGAGTGACCCCCCTGACAGATTCCCCAGGGTTCCCAGAGGTAGGGCTGTGGGTAGGTAGGCATCCAGGAGCTGTAGCCAGGGCTAGGGGGGTACAGCAGAGGGTTCTGTCCCCAGGGCAGCCAAGAGTAGCTACAGGGAGGAAGGGCAGCACAGTGGAGGGGAGAGGAGTGATGCTGGCCCTAGCAGCAGTGGTGGTAGCAGGTGCTTGTTTCCTGGCCTTCAGTTGTGTGGGCAGGAACAAAGCATCTGGGTACTTTGTCCCAGGAGGCACAGGAGAGGGTAGGAGTCAGCACCCCAGGTGGTTTCTGGAATCTAGAAGTCATGCCACTCGGGGTGGGGACTGCCCCAGAGCCAGGGAGGAGAGGCAAGGGTATAGCGGAGCAGCTACAGGGGAGCACAGGGCCAGGGCAGGTAGGGTCCCTACAGGATAGTGACATAGCTCTTTCCCAGACTTGGTTGACAGGAAAGCAACGGCCTGTGCTTGATAGCTGGTCTCTCGCTGGTGCAGAGACATGCCAGTCTCTGAGCAGTATGCAGCCTGGTCTGCAGAGGTGCCCCTTCACAATGGGCTTGGTTCACCAGGCACTGGGTGGGGGGCAGAGGGTGGCAAAGGAGGATGCCCGGCGGCCACGTTGGAGCCCTGCTCAGCAGGGTCTGGACTTCACTATCCAATGTGGCCAGGACAATGTACTGGACAATGCCGGAGGACCATTTTGCCAGGCCAACCCCTCAGGACTTATTGAGTGCTTCAAGGATGCCAGTGGTGTCCCAGTGCCAGGGTGGGCAGCTGGGGCACAAGGCACCCATTGAGCAGGGGAGGTGTCATGGGAGAGGGGGTTTGGCCCGGGATTAAAGGGGCTACACCCCATTTGGCCATCCCCTACTCTCACCTGGGAAGCAAGGGGTTAACTGGACTGTGGTCCAGTAATGTGTTTTTACCTTGCTTCAGCATCCTAATGTATATTCCCGTTACAATGTATTATCACCATGTAAGTGTCTGCACCACACACACTGGGGCTTAAGGGGTTAATGAGCTACAGTTTTAGGGACATACAAATATGTGTGGTGTCTTTTCAGAAATATCTGGGCTTCAAAAGGCTTGATTGAAGTTGGGTGTGAAAAGTACAGAGGGGGTTTGTGTATGTTAATACCTAATTTGCAGGCCAAGGGTATATTGCTGGTAGAGACAGCTAGGACCCAGGTCTGGAGCATTGGGTGTGAAATATAGCACCTGTGACAAACGTTCTCTACGCAGGAGGTCCAGCTTCAAAGCATTTCTTGACAAGGGGTTATGGGGGCCAGGGGTGCAGTTACAGAAGGAGATATCAGAATGAGTGACCTAATTAAATATAAGAATATTATGAGATGTCCTCGGCTGAACATGCTAAAAGTAACACCTGTGGATCCGTGGGACCGATTCGCACATAATGATTACAGACACATGATGTCTAGCAGGTACTAAGAGACAAATATTAATATCTCTCTTAATTTTAGTATTACATGGTAATATTTAGTCTCATTGGGAGCGTCATGCGTGCCGGAATGTATTAATATGTCTCGCGTGCCAGTAAGTATTACTGAACTGAAGTTATTTAGATAGGAAAAGCAGTTTTTAAACGTCCTTGGGTGGGAGGAGTTTTACTCTGGGTTAGACTGTCAACCTCACCACTGATTTATGAGAGGGGCTGGGTTTAGGTTGTGTTCAATGGGAAATAATTGTATATAAACAAGGCTCAGCCTATGGCTAGTGTCTTTGTGATTTTCAAGATTGCTGTATGAACTGCCAGTCCAGATTTGACTGTTTCATCATTCCATCTTAAGTAAGTATCTATATTTTGTCTGTTATTTGTATATATCTTGTGTGTTCACCTTTTTCAAGGAATATATTATATTTTATCATATCTCAGCCGTGTCCAGTTCAACCCAGATATTTTTGGTGTAAATTATATCTTGTCATAAAGTTACCATGACAACCCCCTTCCCTAAAGCCCCTGTATCCTAAGCCCCCCTTACCTTAAACCCGTATCCTAAAACCCCCACTCTAACCGCTAAAACTACTTAAATTAACCCCATAAACAGTAATAACATTTACATTAGAAGCGGCTAGTGGGGGAGAGTCAGTCTTCAGCCTAACACCTGCGGCGTAATAGTCACGGCAAAACTATTCTGATTCAAAGCTAAGTGAGGCTACACACCATTTCAGCATAATGGGAAACGCACATTTTATTAGAACCAACAGCATGGAAATATAAAACATTAAGAACACTTTTCTTTAAATAAAACAACAATAAGAATTATACAAATAACCTGCATTTAAAATGTTATAACTTTTTAAAACTTTTAAAATGCTCGTTTTATGCACCATAAACTAAATTCACTTTTCATTGCAATTTAGCATAACACAGATACACGTGTGCACCTATATGTGAGCGTCTTAGTCGCTGGTTATCAATAAGAATGCCTGACTTTAGAGATAGGTCTCGCCACTATGTGTCCTCAGGCTGGATAAGTCACTAAATCCCTTCCCACATTCATGCGGTCTCTCCCCTGTGTGTGTCCTCTTGTGTATGTTCAGACCGGATAACTGACTAAATCCCTTCCCACATTCCCCACATACATGTGGTCTCTACCCTGTGTGTGTCCTCTTGTGTGTGTTCAGGTTGGATGAGTCCCTAAATCCCTTCCCACATTCCCCACATACATGCGGTCTCTCCCCTGTATGTGTCCTCTTGTGTATGTTCAGGTGGGATAACAGACTAAATCCCTTTCCACATTCCCCACATACATGCGGTCTCTCCCCTGTATGTGTCATCTTGTGTGTATTCAGATTGGATAACTGACTAAATCCCTTCCCACATTCCCCACATACATGCGGTCTCTCCCCTGTGTGTGTCCTCTTGTGTGTGTTTAGGTTGGATGAGTCCCTAAATCCCTTTCCACATTCCCCACATACATGCGGTCTCTCCCCTGTGTGTGTCCTCTTGTGTGTGTTCAGGTTGGATGAGTCCCTAAATCCCTTCCCACATTCCCCACATAAATGCGGTCTCTCCCCTGTGTGTGTCCTCTTGTGTGCGTCCAGGTTGGATGAAACACTAAATCTCTTCCCACATTCCCCACATACATGCGGTCTCTCCCCTGTGTGTGTCCTCTTGTGTCTGTTCAGGCTGGATAAGTCACTAAATCCCTTCCCACATTCCCCACATACATGCGGTCTCTCCCCTGTGTGTGTCCTCTTGTGTGTATTCAGGTTGGATGAGTCCCTAAATCCCTTCCCACATTCCCCACATACATGCGGTCTCTCCCCTGTGTGTGTCCTCTTGTGTTTGTTCAGGTTGGATGAGTTCCTAAATCCCTTCCCACATTCCCCACATAAATGCGGTCTCTCCCCTGTGTGTGTCCTCTTGTGTATGGTGAGACCGGATAACTGACTAAATCCCTTCCCACATTCCCCACATACATGCTTTCTGTGCCCGGTCTGTGTTCTCTTCTGTGCATTCTGGTCTGATAACCAAGTCAGACTCTTCCCACTTTCTCCAAGATCTTTTCCTGTGGCAGCTGCTAATATATAGATTTTGGAATGGGAAGCAGTTACATTTTTTATTAATTGCCTTGACTGGTTGAAAGATGCATTTTCTGTCATATTTATTGGAATGTTGCAAGATTTTTCTGTCTTCATCTTTTCCATATACTCATTTGGGTGTTTGATCTTCAGATGTTTGACGAGGTAATCATGACTGCTAAAAGCAACCTTGCAGTGCTGGCATTGGTGGATTATTGGTGCGTGTTTTTGTACTAGACGAGACAAAAAAAGTCACTGTTACACAAACTGTCTTACGAAAGATCATGCAAGAGAGGTAAGTTGGCATATCACAAAAAATTCAGGATGAAAGTAAACTGTAGATGTACATTGTAAAAATGAAGGGTTTAACACAACATGTGCAGCATTAGGGCCGGGAGAGTAGATGTAGTGTATCATACATTTAAAGTGTTTAATAATATTTAACCATTTAAAAGGAAATCTGACTAGCTGCAAAACACCAATTAAAGTGGCAAAAATATTTTCAAATCCTTAGTCCCTGAGGTAATAAATGGGGGTTATCAATTTATTTTAATTTGTTGATTAATTTATTACTGGGTTACCATTTATCGCCAATATGGATATCTGCCCCCCCCCTCCCACCCCCAAAAGTATGGAGAAGGTTTGGAACGGCTCATGATCCGAAGCATACAACATCATCTGTAAAACACGGTGGAGGCAGTGTGATGGCATGGGCATGCATGGCTTACAATGGCACTGGGTCACTAGTGTTTATTGATGATGTGACAGAAGACAGAACAGCCGGGTTAATTCTGAAGTGTATAGGGATATATTGTCTGCTCAGATTCAGCCAAATTCAGCGAAGTTGATTGGACGGCGCTTCACTTTACAGATGGACAATGACCCAAAACATACTGCGAAAGCAACCCAGGAGTTATTTAAGGCAAAGAAGTGGAATATTCTGCAATGGCCGAGTCAATCACCTGATCTCAACCCGATCGAGCATGCATTTTACTTGCTGAAGACAAAACTTAATGCAGAAAGACCCACGAACAAACAACTGAAGACAGCTGCAGTAAAGGCCTGGCAGACCATCACAAAGGAGGAAACCCAGCGTTTGGTGATGTCCATGCGTTCCAGACTTCAAGCAGTTATTGCCTGCAAAGGATTCTCGACAAAGTATTAAAAATGAACATTTTATTTATGATTGTGTTAATTTGTCCAATTACATGTGAGCCCCTGAATAATGGGAAAGGAAAAAACGGGTGACACGGCGGTCACAGCTCCTCCAATCAGCCAAACGCATTAGAAAAAATAAAAAACTTTATTAAATTAACAATGTGAACATCAGCAAGAATAAAACTCTGACGCGTTTCGTCCGGATGCAGACTTTATCAAAGAGTGAATTTCCTAATCATGAGACCATTCCTATATAGGTTGAACTACAATCCGATTGGCTACAGAATAACTGGGGCAAACCTCCCCTTCTCTCCTGATGATTAATGAATTAACATTAAATCACACTATATATTCGGATATAAGAAGTGTCTCATGCAAATAACAAACACAGTGAAATGTCAAAACAAACATATTAATCGAAGAAAAAATGAATAAAAACAAGGGTTAAAAACAATAGTGTTGAATTGGTCACAAATTTGCTACTAAAAGATGGTGGAGGAATTAAAGGTATACACATTGTTAATTTAATAAAGTTTTTTATTTTTTCTAATGCGTTTGGCTGATTGGAGGAGCTGTGACCGCCGTGTCACCTGTTTTTTCCTTTCACTTTGTTCGTCATTTCCGGCTGGGGCACGCGGACACCACATACAGCAGGCAATCGTGCTGCTCAACAATCAGCATCATAGGCAGATCACAGAAGTATATCGTGAGTACTGACCGCTGATTCTAACATCCGAGGACACATGGTGCAGGTGAGGTTTATGTTTACCGGAATTCATGGACTTACCTTTGGGCATTTCTCTGGACGTGTCCATCTGTACTTCTACCGGCGTTGCTAGCCCCCCCACCCTGTATTAGTTCGACTGGATGCAGTTTCTAAGTGTTTTAAAACAGTAACTAAGTGGTGTCTTTCTCTTGCTACTATTGGACTGATATATCTACTACCTCGGTTTTGGTAGCCGCAGATTCATATGGGGGTCATTCCCCAATTTTTTCTATACCCCTGAAATAATGGGACTGCGTATGAAAATGGTTGCAATTCCTAAACGTTTCATACGATATTTTTGATCAACCCCTTGAATTAAAGCTGAAAGTCTGCACTTCTATTGCATCTCAGTTGTTTCATATCAAATCCATTGTGGTGGCGGACAGACCCAAAAATATGAAAATTGTGTCAGTGTCCAATTATTTCTGGACCTAACTGTATTTTGAATGTTCTTGATTGTTTTTTTTTACACGTGTATATATTTTGTGTCAATGTTTAAAACCTCATTTGTCTAACAGTGATATTGGGCATTAGTTGACAAGGGGGCGGTGTGGCGAAAATGGGGGTAATCAGCGCATTAATAAAGGCAGTGGGCTCGGCTGGTTACCCCTATTTCGTATTGGGGATGAAGGGGTTAATATTATATGCTGTTCCCCTTTTAAGACTGCTAATTTAGGAACGGAGTGAGCCAGCACCCTGATTTTTGGGGGTGCAGCCTCAGTGTAACCCCCCAAGAACACACATATTAAAAATATAACTTTGTCATAAGGGAAACATATATTTTTGATGAAGTGCCTTTCTGTTGCAGTTTTAAAATGTACCGGCAGGATGCTATTTTTTTTCTGCCTGCCTTTGTAATGCATTAAGGAACAAATGTTATGCATACATGAAAGACCCCAGATTCTTAAAGTGTCACTTAATCAGGATGTTTCTGAGTAGCAGGTCCTGTTACTCCTCCTAGATATTTCACACCTTGGGACCAAACTCCAGACATTGCGTCCCCAGAAATGAGTGGCCCCTTTTCACTTAGCAGTGCTACCAAGCTGCTTACTGAGCATGCTCAGTTACCTGGGTTGGCTGTAGGATTTGCACATGTGACAAGGCAGGTTCTGATAGGAGGAAGATAATTCCTTGCCAATGGGATGAGGCTAATGTAAACCCCACAGGCCCTTGTCCTTAAAAAGGCCTGTACCCCTCATTCCTGTGTTGTTGCTGTGTTGCTGTTGTTACTGTTGCTGTTGTTACCTGATTTCTTCAAGCGGATAAGACCCAAGTACAGCGGCTACGATTCCAGAACGCAAGGGATTAAAAACATCGCAACAAGGGAACTTGCCCTGCTTCAGGATTTCGTTAGCCCTGGGGATCCAGAAAATCCCCAGAGAACCAGAAAAGACTTTGCACTTTCACAAAAGGATTGGACTGGTTATTTATTTGGCAATTTGCAAAAGGACTACATTTTAAAAGACAATCTTCTGGTGCTTTGGCACCTTTCTGGACATTATCTCCTGTTCCTATACCCGTACGTATAATTATTACGTTTATTCTGCAGTTGTCGTGTGTTTGCCTATCAAGGGAATAAATCTCAGTTTATTTTGCTCAACCTGTTCTGCTCAATCAGGATCCACGAAATATAAATGTGTTATTAAGCGCGTCTCCCGTCACAGGCGTTTAAAACTGGTGGCAGCTGGTGAGATACTGATTGAGCCTATATTCCAGTTTCCTGTGGGGTTCTGTAATATAGTGAGGACCTTGTAGATTGCAAGCTCCTCAGACAAGTGGCAACTTACACACACTTCCAAAGAAGCATGAGATAATTCATTGGTCTCTGGAGTCATACCCCAGTGGCACCATGAGTCCACGCTCAGGAAGGTTTTGTACCTGGAACCGGGCGCAGATAGTGGAGAGATGTGTGGGGTACGGCTTCACGACAGACGGTCGTTCAAAGAGTCAGCTGGAAGAGGATTTAGAAGAATATGAGGGCAGGATGGCCCCGCCAGCAGACAGTACTCAGCCCGGAGTGCAAGAGATCTCTCCAGCTCCGGGGCTGCAAGGACAGGGGAAGGATGTCAGTGACCGCCTGGAAGAGGGTGGCGTGGTGCCAGGGGGTGCAGATGGATCAGTCGCTGCGGCGACCGGACTGGCTACCTCTGGACTCATTGCACTCCTCACCGCCTGGGGAGAAGAGCTTAGCTATCAACAGCGACTCCAGCTCCTGTTGACAGCGCTTGGAAGGCCCCCTCATTCCCACCTTGTCAGCGGGGAACAGGACGTTCCTAGAGTAACTGCTGTGGAAGCAGCAGAGCCAGCAAATGAATATGTAACCAGCGGAGCCTTGGTGAGCAACGCAGCAGTCCCCAGAGAGGTAGCCATTCCGGCTAGGGGGGACCTGTCTGCACCTCAGCGGACTCCCAAACATACAGTGGGCAGCGACACGCCCTATACTGGGGAGTTCAAGCTTGAGAGACGGTGCTATCATTGCCACAAGGTGGGCCACATCCGGCCACATTGCCCGGACCGTGAGCAGTCTGGGGGACCCCATCAGGGGCAACGTTCACAAGCTGCAGGGCCACTAACCCAGATTGGGCTGGCCCACAGAGAGGAACAGAGCACAGCCATGGAGCCACAACCAAGAGGGATGTCCCAGGCAGATGCTGCTTTTGTCACCTCAGAGCCAGCAGCAGTGAGCAGAGGATGTCCAAGTGCATCTGTCGAGATGCAGCCTGCTGATGTCCTGAGCAGGCACCCACGGAGGGTTACCTTTGGTGATCGGCAAGCAGGGAGCTTGCCAGATTTGGGTGCTGCTGTTATTCTGGTGCAGCCAGAAGATTTGCTCCCGGGCACCGGGGTGCAAAGAACCATGCCTGATGGAGGGCTGCGGTCCTTACAGGGTGCCCAGATCATTTTGGATGGGGGTGCCAATCATGGCATGAGGGAGGTGGGGGTTTTGTCCAGGGAAACTGCTGAGGTGCGCCTTAGCAATAACCTGGAGCCTGTGATCTGTGTGGTTGCTGCGGAATTGCCTGCTGTTGCGGCGATTCCTAAGAGCCTGTCATCAGGAATCACAGCAGAACCAACCTCTGTCCCCCTGCATTTGGGACCAACGGTTTCAGTGGCCTCTGCGGAGACCAGACAGGTAAGCCAGACTACTGAGTCGCGACCAGTGACTGACTTACTGTTCCCTTTACCTGTTCCTGTTACCCCTGACTTAGAGACTAAGGGTGGGTGGTTAGAATTAGGGACAGCAGATAGGGATGCGGTGAAAGCTGACCCCAGCTTAGAAGGTATGGGACTGCGGGTGCCCGAGTCCTGGGAAAGCAGGGGGTCAGACCACAGGCTGTGGCACCGTGGGCTCTCAGGTAGGGAGCCAGGTTCTACCGGGTTAGCCAAGGTCTGGACAGGTAGAAGACGGTTAGTGGGACCCAGGGAGGGTAGGCAGCAAGTGTTGCAGGTAGCCTTCCCCAGTCCACTAGTGGGGCATCAGGGGGTCACTCACATGAGAACCCAGCTGTTGCAGCCTTACTTCTGGCCGGAGGCAGCAGGGGCAGTGGCAGACTTTGGCCACCCCTGGGACGCCTGCCAGCCAGAGGGTAAAGCGGGTGATTATGTGCAGATGCTCCTGAACCTGTTACCAGGAATGGGGAACATGTTTCAGGAAGTAGCTCAGACAAGCTGGGCAGGGCACATAGTACACATCAGCCTGTGCTCCCAGGGGATCTGCATCCTCTGCATAAGAATATCTATGGAGTATCAGCAGAGGTGGCAGACAGTGTAGAGAGGAAGGCAAAGGGGGGGGTCAGTCTTCAGCCTTCAGAATGGCCTCTGTGAGTTTTTCAGGGTGCCATTCCGGATGAGGAATGCTCTGGCTACCTCCCACCGCCTGGTCAGGAGGGCACTAGAGAGAGTGCAGAGGTATGTAGGAACATACAGGGAGAGGATAGTTGGCTTCAGGCAGATCTGGGGTTTGTATCCAGGACAGGTAGCAGCAATACTAGAGCAGTATAGGGCTCTGTTCACGGACAAGCCAGGGAGGACACACATCACTGAGCACCCAGTGCTTACAGGGGATCTGAGACCTCTGCATAAGCACGCTTATAGAGTGTCAGCAGAGGTGAAGGGCAGTATAGAGAGGGAGGTGGAGGAGATGCTGGCCCTAGGGGTAATTGTACCATCCCAGAGCCCTTGGGCTTGTCTGGTAGTCCTAGTGCCTAAGAAGGATGGGATCACCCGGTTCTATGTGGACTACCGGCAGCTCAATGCAGGGACGGTTTCAGATGCCTACCCCATGCCCCGCATGGATGAGTTGCTGGATGAACTCGCGGGGGCAAGGTATCTGACCCCAGGGATCTCAGTAAAGGGTACTGGCTGATCCCTTTGACCCAGGAGGCTCGGGAGAAGTCGGCTTTCATCACCCCAAGTGGCCTCTATGAGTTCTTAGTGATGCCATTTGGGATGAAGAATGCACCGGCTACCTTCCAACGCCTGGTCAATCGTTTGCTAGAGGGTATGCAAGGGTTTGCAAGGGCTTATCTGGATGATTTTGCTGTGTTCAGTAACTCCTGGGAATCACACTTAATTCATGTAGCTGCGGTGCTAGCCAGGATTAGGGAGGCAGGTCTCGCCTTAAAACCCACCAAGTGCTTAGTAGGGATGGCTGAAGTCTTATACCTAGGGCATAGGGTGGGTGGAGGGCACCTCAAGCCAGAACCAGCTAAGGTAGAGGCAGTAGTGCAGTGGCCCACTCCCAAAACCAAGCAGCAGGACATGGCATTTCTAGGCACTGCAGGCTACTATAGGAAGTTTGTTCCCCAGTATAGTACCGTTGCTAAACCCCTGACTGACTTGACCCAGAAGCGACTGTCTTTGCTGGTAGTCTGGTCTCCAGCCTGGGAAAAGGCATTTCAGGCTTTGAAGACTGCACTAGCCAGCGCTCCTATACTGGCCGCTCCAGATTATTCCAAGAAGTTTCTGGAGCAGACTGATGCCTCAGACGTTGGCATTGGTGCTGTGCTCAGCCAGGTGGGGGAGGAGGTCAGGGAACCTCCAATGATGTTTCTGGGCCGCAAGCGGCTGCCCAGAGAAGGGGCATATGCCACTATTGAGAAGGAGTGTCTGGCCATAGTATGGGCGCTAAAGAAGCTACAGCCCTCTCTGTATGGCAGACACTTCACTGTTATCACTGTCCATAACCCCCTAAATTGGTTGCAGAGGGTGTCGGGAGAGATTGCCAAGCTCTTGCGCTGGAGCCTTGCCTTGCAAGAATGTGACTTCACCATTCAGCACAAGAAAGGCAGTGAGCATGGGAACGCTGATGGCCTCTCCCGGCAGGACAATCCCCAAGACCTAATGACTTCAAAAACCATCCGGTCAGCCCAACCACCAGAGGAGGTGGCCAGGGCAAACCTTGGACTTTGAGTGGGGGAGATGTGGCGAAAATGGGGGTAATCAGCGCATTAATAAAGGCAGTGGGCTCGGCTGGTTACCCCTATTTCGCATTGGGGATGAAGGGGTTAATATTATATGCTGTTCCCCTTTTAAGACTGCTAATTTAGGAACGGAGAAAGCCAGCACCCTGATTTTTGGGGGTGCAGCCTCAGTGTAACCCAAGAACACACATATTAAAAATATAACTTTGTCATAAGGGAAACATATATTTTGATGAAGTGCCTTTCTGTTGCAGTTTTAAAATGTACCGGCAGGATGCAATTTTTTTTCTGCCTGCCTTTGTAATGCATTAAGGAACAAATGTTATGCATACATGAAAGGCCCCAGATTCTTAAAGTGTCACTTAATTAGGATGTTTCTGAGTAGCAGGTCCTGTTACTCCTCCTAGATATTTCACACCTTGGGACCAAACTCCAGACATTGCGTCCCCAGAAATGAATGGCCCCTTTTTACTTAGCAGTGCTACTAAGCTGCTTATTGAGCATGCTCAGTTACCTGGGTTGGCTGTAGGATTTGCACATGTGACAAGGCAGGTTCTGATAGGAGGAAGATAATTCCTTGCCAATGGGATGAGGCTAATGTAAACCCCACAGGCCCTTGTCCTTAAAAAGGCCTGTACCCCTCATTCCTATGTTGTTGCTGTTGTTGCTGTGCTGTTGCTGTTGCTGTTGTTACCTGATTTCTTCAAGCGGATAAGACCTAAGTACAGCGGCTACGATTCCAGAACGCAAGGGGTTAAAAACATCGCAACAAGGGAACTTGCCCTGCTTCAGGATTTCGTTAGCCCTGGGGATCCAGAAAATCCCCAGAGAACCAGAAAAGACTTTGCACTTTCACAGAAGGATTGGACTGGCTATTTATTTGGCAATTTGCAAAAAGACAATCTTCTGGTGCTTTGGCACCTTTCTGGACATTATCTCCTGTTCCTATACCCGTACGTGTAATTATTAAGTTTATTCTGCAGTTGTCGTGTGTTTGCCTATCAAGGGAATAAATCTCAGTTTATTTTGCTCAACCTGTTCTGCTCAATCAGGATCCACGAAATATAAATGTGTTATTAAGCGTGTCTCCCGTCACAGGCGGGGATAGAGGACGTGGGTGATGGCGGTAGTTGCCCTGGGGAGGGTGGTTAGGCTTCCCGTGGGGGGTGGGGGTGGTGGTGAGAGGGGTAAACCCCTTAATTACCGTAGCGACTACAATGGCAATGTTTTACTGGCCACTAATGGGGTCAACAGGGTTAGGTAATGTTTTCTTTTAATTAAGTATTAACCCCTTTGGTGCCTGTGGTATACCATGGTAACCACAGGCATGGAATGGGTTAATGTTATTTTGATCATAGGTTTCTGTAATAATACACAATACAGAATCCTACGATAGAAATATTAACCCAATGCGGTATGTAACACATTATTAACGGTCACGTTAATTCCCATATCGCGAGATTGGCCCAAATATCGCACCCAGTAAATTATTACCACAATCTTGATATATACCACCTTCAAATTGTGGTAATAACAACCGTCAGTTTATTATTTCCCTGGGCAGGGCCACCACCAGGGAGGGTTCTGCTGGGGTTGGCGTCCCTGGCCCGGTGAGTCAGGGGGCCCAGCTGCCCCGGGCACCCTGCGCAGCCATCAGGGCCGCCAAGACGGGTGTTTGACTGTGAAAGGGTACCCAGGCCACAAAATAAAGGTATTATGCCTGGCTGGCTGCCCCTGAGCTATATTGGGGAATTTTGAGTGTCAGCTCTTCAACCCAATTATAGTATATAACTGTTTGTATAATAATGTGCAGATAGTGAGTTTCAGGGTGATTTTATGGTAACATTTTGTCAGAGTATGTTTGAGTAGAAGGAGGGTCGGGTTGCGGGTTACCCCGAAACATGTACGCAGGAATCCCCCAGATTCCTGAGGACATGAGGAACACACCACCGGATAAAATCCTCCCTTTGAAGCAATTTGCAGCTCACCACCAAATCCCCCTGCTTCAGCACAAACCAAAACAGTAAGGGGAAAAGAAAATGGTTTTTAAAAGTCCCCCAAGATTTATAAGTTTAGTAAGGTAATGTTCAGAGTAAGTAATTCAGGGTGGAGGAAGGTACATTTGCATGGGAGACACAGTGGCTACTCCGCCCCTAAGCTTCAAAGGCGGTCCAAGATACGGACGTGTTAAATCTTTTGTTAGCAAGAAGGGGTGAAGGAGACTGAGCGGCACCCTGTAAGAGGGCCAGGGTTCCATATGCTAAGTGACAAGTGAGGGAAGATGGAGTTTGTCACACATGCTCAGTGGCTATACTGAGGCTTTGTGCCAGGTTTCGCAGGACTGGCAGAACCTGGCTATAGGTGGGACTATTGGTTCCCATGCCAAAGATTGGCTGCACATGATACAGATAGGCTTTTAAGGTTTTAAAAGTCCGGTGCAGCCAGTCAGGAGTTAGTTCCATCTATGTTCCATCTTGTACAGAAGATACCTCTAAGACTAAATCGTGCGGTACAAGGACGATTCCATCGCAACTAAGGATTCTGCTTCAAAAGTTCGTTAGAACTAAGGATTGGAAAACGAATCCTGCAAGGACAGAACAAAAATATTAATTTCAGCGGAGAGTCTCAAGCAGTGCCCCTAGCCAAAGACTGTCTCATGGCTCTATTTACGCATCAACCCTGCTCTGGGAATTGATGCCTAGAGACTTGATTTCTGTGAATTTCGTTCTGTGGACATTTTATTTTGTTTTGGCTCGTTCCAGCAAGTGTTTATTCGTGGTATTTTGTAAATCAAGCTGTGTGTGTTTCTTGTGTAAATAAATTAAAATTAATTTTATCTCTTGCTTTGGTCAATTAAAGGATCCAGATATTAAGGTGTTAAAAACCTTGGTCCCCCGTGACAGGCTTATATTAACTGGTGGCAGCGGTGGGATCTGGTTGAACCTATGATATAGTATCTTGCGGGGTACTATAGCATAGAGCAGGCCTGCACAACTCCAGTCCTCGAGGGCCGTAAACAGGCCAGGTTTACAGGATATCCCTACTTCAGCACAGCTGGGTTAATTAGTGGCTCAGTATGACTGAGCCATTAATTGAGCCAGCTGTGCTGAAGTATGGATATCCTGAAAACCTGGAGTTGTGCAGGCCTGGCATAGAGGGAGACTCGAAGTTAAGATCTCCCAAAGCATGAGATAGCACACACACGATTTGCAAGAGAAGCGAAAAACACAGTCTCTCTTTGTGCCATATCTTGTTGCCTGCGGGTGAAGCATGGACAAGCGAGCAGGGAAATTCCGTTCCTGGGATCATGCCAGGCTCATTGCCCGGTGTGAAGAGAATGGGTTACTGACAGCTGGTCGGGCAAAGACACAACTAGAAGAGGATTTGGAGCAGCATGAAACAATCCTTTCTGTACTTTCCAACACAGCTCATGTGACTGCAGCCGCAGTGAAGTTACTCCAGCACAGGGTGGGTGAAATTATGCCACTCCTGGAGGAATAGCCTCCTATGGCGCTAAGGATGAAGAATGGAATAGAGTCTTGTGCAGTGATTTCTTCTTACAGGGAATACCTCAGAGAAGGGAACAAGAAATAAACAAAAACACCGCAATAGTGTATTATCTTTGAGACAAATAATAAGACGTGAGCTTCCAAGCGCTTGTGCTTAAAGGAAGCTACGTTGCTCCGCCGTATAGTAAAACTGAAATCCTACTCACCGTCCATGAGTAGGACATGTACAGTGGTTCGGGGTCTTTTGCCAGGGATAGCCGCTTGCCGTGGGGTGCAGGGCGTCCTTTAGTGCGGGGAGATTTCCTGCGGTCCTCGTGGTCTGCTGCCAACCGAGTAGTTTCTAACCGTCTCCTCCCGCTGACGTCACCGTCTGGTGTGCACAGCTACGGGGTCCCTGGATGGCCAAAAACCTTCCTACGCGTTTCGAAACTCCTTAATGCTGGGTTTCTTCGTCAGGGATGTCTGTTACATGGGGTTGTGCTTCCTTTTAAACCCTTGATGATTTAATTATGATAATTTGGTGGGAACGCCCTAATAAGAGTCCTGATAAGTGTCCTGTGTTTCTAAACATTGTTAAACAGGAATAAACAGTAATGAACAGTCATAAACCGTAATGCACAAAATCTTTGCACTGACATTTGTTTACATAGCATTTTTTTGTGTACATATAGCTAAGCCAGTGCGTACATACACGGATGAATATACAGGTGGATGAATATGGACATATTATAGCTGTAATTTGCTGCAAATAGAAATATATACTTATATATCACATAATATGTGTTCTTTTCATCCAAACATCAGATCATTTATTGCTTAAACATCAAACATTAAGCGATGTATACCTTAGTGCTTTCTGTCCCTTTTAAAGGGAAAATTAATTTTAGCACAAGTGCAGTTATATGTAATAATGAAATCATTTGTCAGTTTGGATGGAATCATACCATGCGTGGGTCTAGACACATGGTATATAATAGTCATTAATCATTTTGCAAACATTGTTCTACAATTACTATTTGGCAACAATTAATATGCAACAAACATTTTACAGGGTGACATATATAATAAACCTTATGGAAAAATTGACAACTTTTAATTCTACTTGTATTTGTATACTTGAATTCATATAGAAAATGTAATATGTTGTTAGTGAACTTATACCCCAATGATTTACACCAGAATAAATAAATGTTAGTAATATATTCCATACCATTCTTTGGATGTGAGTATGGATTTGATCTTGAGCAAAAATACTCTAAATGGTCTTTTTTAGAAAATTTACTTTGGAGAGACACATATCTTAAAGACAAATTATTGAATAATGTATTGAAGACTGCAATAATGTGAATTATACAAATTGAAAATTAACGTGATAATAGTGCTAACTACCTAAATAATATATATATTTTTTTATTTTATTCATTAAGTGATAGTGACATTAATGAGATTATTTGTATAATGCAATGTGGTGAATAATATTATAGTTTAGTGATTATATGAATATTTAGTGCATAAACTCATATATAGTGCATACTGTATTTTGTGATGTTGGACAGGCAATTTCATGATAGCTGAGTTTGTCGGCGGACAAGGGACAGGGCACCCAGTCAGATCATACGAAATCTACATTATTTGAGGAATGATGTCAAATCAAATTCAACATTCAAACCTTTTGGACTGAGGGTTTTTAATTCGAAAATCCAATAGGACTCTCTTCTAGATATGATGTTTAGTTTATCTCCCCCTCTTTTACAGAATGTGGGACACTCTATGGCATGGCATTTTAGTCCTTCAGGGCTTTATGAATGTTTTAGTTTGAAATGGAGAGACACATTGTGGGCTTCAAAGCCTCTTTTGATGTTATAAATGTGCTCTCCAAGTCTTCTTTGTAATGTTCTGCCCGTGCGGCCCACATATTGCAGGCCACACGGGCATTCCAACAAATAGATGGCATATTGGCTATGGCAATTTATAAGTGATCTGATAGGATATTCTTTCAATGTGTTGTTGGAAATAAACTTTTTGGTTTTGATGCTGAATTGACATGCTATACATTTAGCGCATGGAAAATATCCCTTAATTGTATCTCTATTGTTTTGTGCATCTCTACTGAATGGACAACTAGGTGACAGTTTTGTTTTCAGATTATTTGCTTTCCTGAAATAAATCTCTGGTCTGTCTTTCAGAAATTCTTTCAGGATGTTGTCTTGCCGTAAAAGGCCCCAGTATTTGTCAAATGTTTTCACAATCTGTGGTGCTAGAGAACTGTATTTTGTGATGAAAGCAACTGTATCAACTGTCATATTTGTTTTTTGTTTTGGTTTATATTCCAATAGGTCTGACCTTGTCATGGCCTTTACAGTCTCTATGGCATTATCCAATTGATGTTTGTTATATTCTCGGTCAATGAATTTTTGTTTTAATTCCTGTGCCTGGACATCAAAGATTTGGGGGTCTGTGCAGTTGCGTTTAATCCTGACTAGTTGTCCTTTGGGAATGTTTTTAATCCAATTTGGATTGTGATGACTGCTGGCCAGTAAGTAGTTGTTTGCCTGGACCGGTTTGTAATAGGTTTTGGTTTTTAAGATGTTGTTTTCTGTGTATAACTGTAAGTCCAAAAACTCAATGCAGCTTTTACTTTCCTTAAACGTGAAGGTCAAGTTTCTATCATTGCTGTTAAGATATATTTTGAATGTTTCTAATTCTCCAACTGTACCCCTCCAAATGAATAAGACGTCGTCTATGTAGCGCCGCCATAGGACAAGATTCGCCCCCAGTTCTCTATTGGACCAGATGGTGTCATCCTCCCACTTACCCATATATAGGTTCGCGTAACTGGGAGCGAATTTTGTACCCATGGTGGTGCCACATGTCTGTAGATAGAATTGTTCTTTAAATAAGAAATAATTATGTCTTAGGGTGTAATTGATTGATTCCATCAAGAATTTGACTAGTGTGGTTGGCATGGATTTGTCATTCTCTAATATTGTTCTAGTTGCTTCGCATCCTTTAGTGTGTGAAATTACGGTATATAGCGATGTTACATCTGCAGTGACTATGATATAGTCCTGTTGCCATTGTAGGTCCCTCAGGATTTGCAAGATGTGCGTGGTGTCTCGTAGATGTGAGCGCAATTTGACTACATATTTTTGTAGATGGTGATCAATGTACTCAGATAATGCTGAAGTAATAGATCCTATGCCCGATATTATAGGGCGACCAGGTGGTCTCATAAGGTCTTTATGAATCTTCGGTATCATATAAAAGATAGGGATTCTTGGATGTAAATTATACAAAAATTCATGTTCCCTATCATTTATGACACCATCACTTACTGCTCCCTCCAATAGAAGTTTTAGTGTCTCCTGATATTTCGATGTGGTATTACAGTTTAAAGGGAGGTAGGTATCTTGATCATCAAGAATGCGTCTCGACTCCTCAATGTAGTAAGCCGCATCCATGACTACAATGCCCCCTCCCTTGTCCGCCGATTTAATCACTATTTGTTTGTTGTTCTCTAATTGTGTTATTGCCTGTTTCTCATCAAAACTAAGATTGTCTTTCTTTCTTTTCTCCTTCGAGATGTGTCTCTCCAAGTCTGCTGTGACCATTTCTGCGAATGATTCCACTAAATTGCCCCTTGCAAATTTGGGGTAAAAGGTTGATGTTGGTTTAAACTTAGTGTAGTTACTATTTGTACCCTCTATATTTTCGTCAATAGATGTTTTATTTTTTGCAAAAAAACTTTTAAGTGCTAGCTTTTTAACAAATTTTTGCACATCTATATAGATCTCAAAATTATTGGGATCGCTAGTGGGTGCAAATGTTAACCCTTTACTCAACACTTGTTTTTCAGGTTTAGTTAATTTATAATGACTTATATTAAATATATTGAGTTGCTGTTTGATCTTATTAAGTTTTCTCATTCGCTTATTGTACTGGCTGGTTTTTTCTTTCCCACCTCTTCTACCTCTCTTCCTATTTTTCTTTTTCTTGTATTGGGTGAATCCCATTTTTTGTCTGATTTTTTTCTCTGATATTCCTCGTCCCTTTCTCTCTTCCAATCTAAAAAAGAAAACGTCGGTCTCTTTTCCAGACTGGAAGTTTGGGGGACACCCTGTTTTTTATCACCATTAATTAATTTTGGTTCTTTTGTGGGACTCACACTGATTTTATTTGTTTGTTTATTCTTACTTGTGGGAGATGTTGTGGGGCTTATCTTTTTCTGATGTGTATCATCTACAGTATATGTAAACCTCTTAGTTGATGAAAAGGAGAATTTATATTATATTTAGGTTTGCTGTTAGAGTTTTCTTTTTCTTTATTTGTCTCCTTTTCTCTTCTAAGATTGGTACGGTCTATTTCATCCTTTTGCTTTCTACTGTCTCTAGAATTAGATGGAGTCCTATCCCGGGATCCATCATATTTGGACTTTTCGGGTGCCCATTTTTTGTCATAACGTTTTTTGCCTTTATGAAAAGTTTGGGTTTTTTCAAAATTTGAAGTTTTCTTCCAATTTCTGTATTTACCTTGGGCATAGTCTAGCTTGTCCCTGTGGTGTTTAATTTTTTTGTTTTCTTTTATTTCTTTTTCTACCTGTTTTGTTTTTTTTCTCAATTTTATCTTCATATAAAATTTTCTCTGAGCTAGTGATGGTTTCTAGATATTCCTGAATTTCGACAATTTCATTGTCTAGTTTTTGCAATAATTTCCTTCTATTCATGATTAGAAATCTCATTAGTTCAAATGAAAATTTTTCCCTTTAAAAGGGACAAAAAGCACTAAGGTATACATCGCTTAATGTTTGATGTTTAAGCAATAAATGATCTGATGTTTGGATGAAAAGAACACATATTATGTGATATATAAGTATATATTTCTATTTGCAGCAAATTACAGCTATAATATGTCCATATTCATCCACCTGTATATTCATCCGTGTATGTACGCACTGGCTTAGCTATATGTACACAAAAAAATGCTATGTAAACAAATGTCAGTGCAAAGATTTTGTGCATTACGGTTTATGACTGTTCATTACTGTTTATTCCTGTTTAACAATGTTTAGAAACACAGGACACTTATCAGGACTCTTATTAGGGCGTTCCCACCAAATTATCATAATTAAATCATCAAGGGTTTAAAAGGAAGCACAACCCCATGTAACAGACATCCCTGACGAAGAAACCCAGCATTAAGGAGTTTCGAAATGCGTAGGAAGGTTTTTGGCCATCCAGGGACCCCGTAGCTGTGCACACCAGACGGTGACGTCAGCGGGAGGAGACGGTTAGAAACTACTCGGTTGGCAGCAGACCACGAGGACCGCAGGAAATCTCCCCGCACTAAAGGACGCCCTGCACCCCACGGCAAGCGGCTATCCCTGGCAAAAGACCCCGAACCACTGTACATGTCCTACTCATGGACGGTGAGTAGGATTTCAGTTTTACTATACGGCGGAGCAACGTAGCTTCCTTTAAGCACAAGCGCTTGGAAGCTCACTTATTATTCAGCAGTGAGAACTGTCCTCTTCTTCAGCAGGAGAAAAGTCTACTGTTTATTAATCACACATATGTTTTATGTCAATTGCGGTTACAATTGTTTTAACCAATAAATGCTCTTTGTATCTTGTCCCATACGACAATTGTTGTCTCAAAGATAATACACTATTGCGGTGTTTTTGTTTATTTCTTGTTCCCTTCTCTGAGGTATTCCCTGTAAGAAGAAATCACTGCACAAGACTCTATTCCATTCTTCATCCTTAGCGCCATAGGAGGCTACTCCACACGAATCTTCTTATCTGGTTGGAAGATACCAGATCTACCTCTCAGGCAGCTCAAGGACAATCTTCATCATAAACTGTACCACAGGTTTTGTTCTACTGTATATATCACTGTTTATAACACTGTATTAATTTGTTTACACTAGCGCTTTAATTGCACTTATCATTTTACCACTTTGAGTTTATCTTAAGTGTTAGCTGCTGTGTTACATAGAATCAGATTTAATTATGAGCACTTTATTTCACAATCGGAATAGTAGAGGGTTAGATATAGACTCTATATTTTCCACAGAACAAAACAATGATAATATCATGATACAGGAAGATGAAAAGGTAGAAGATCTAGAGGCTACTTATGACAGACTAGAAAAATTATTAATTCACGAATCCCGTCAATTATGGGACGCAGTAGCTCTAGAAAAATATTTGGAACAAAAAATGATCCCTAGGGGTCTGCGAATTTTCAAATCTCCAACAACAGATTTTGAAAGTGATCAATTCATTTTAGAATGGAATAGACTATTGGACAATTGTTCATTTGAACTAATGAGATTTCTAATCATGAATAGAAGGAAATTATTGCAAAAACTAGACAATGAAATTGTCGAAATTCAGGAATATCTAGAAACCAACACTAGCTCAGAGAAAATTTTATATGAAGATAAAATTGAGAAAAAAACAAAACAGGTAGAAAAAGAAATAAAAGAAAACAAAAAAATTAAACACCACAGGGACAAGCTAGACCAGGGTTTCCCAAACTTTTTTTTCCGTGACCTGGTTATTTTTATACTTCTACTTCGTGACCCACTAAAATTTTATATGCTATACTGGCCTATAGGTAAAATAAAACAGATAAGAATGTCCATACAGAGAGACTGGGGGGGGGGGGCAGAGAGAGACCAGGGAGAGGGCAGAGAGAGACCAGGGAGGGGGCAGAGAGAGACCAGGGAGGGGGACAGAGAGAGACCAGGGAGGGGGACAGAGAGAGACCAGGGAGGGGGACAGAGAGAGACCAGGGAGGGGGCAGAGAGAGACCAGGGAGGGGGCAGAGAGAGACCAGAGAGGGGGCAGAGAGAGACCAGGGAGGGGGCAGAGAGAGACCAGGGAGGGGGCAGAGAGACACCAGGGAGGGGGCAGAGAGACACCAGGGAGGGGGCAGAGAGAGACCAGGGAGGGGGCAGAGAGAGACCAGGGGGGGGCAGAGAGAGACCAGGGAGAGGGCAGGGAGGGGGCAGAGAGAGACCAGCGAGGGGGCAGAGAGAGACCAGGAAGGGGGACAGAGAGAGACCAGGGAGGGGGACAGAGAGAGACCAGGGAGGGGGACAGAGAGAGACCAGGGGTGGGGGCAGAGAGAGACCAGGGAGGGGGCAGAGAGAGACCAGGGAGGGGGCAGAGAGAGACCAGGGAGGGGACAGAGAGAGACCAGGGAGGGGGCAGAGAGAGACCAGGGAGGGGGCAGAGAGAGACCAGGGAGGGGGCAGAGAGGGACCAGGGAGGGGGCAGAGAGGGACCAGCGAGGGGGCAGAGAGAGACCAGGGGGGGCAGAGAGAGACCAGGGGGGGGCAGAGAGAGACCAGGGCGGGGGCAGAGAGAGACCAGGGGGGGGCAGAGAGAGACCAGGGGGGGGGGGCAGAGAGAGACCAGGGGGGGGGCAGAGAGAGACCAGGGGGGGCAGAGAGAGACCAGGGAGGGCAGAGAGAGTCCAGGGAGGGGGCAGAGGGAGACCAGGGAGGGGGCAGAGGGAGACCAGGGAGGGGGACAGAGAGAGACCAGGGAGGGGGACAGAGAGAGACCAGGGGGGGGCAGAGAGAGACCAGGGGGGCAGAGAGAGACCAGGGGGGGGGGGCAGAGAGAGACCAGGGAGGGCAGAGAGAGACCAGGGATGGGGCAGAGAGAGACCAGGGGGGGGCAGAGAGAGACCAGGGGGGGGAAAGAGAGAGACCAGGGGGGCAGAGAGACCAGGGGGGCAGAGAGAGACCAGGGGGGGCAGAGAGAGACCAGGGGGGGCAGAGAGAGACATGGGGGGGCAGAGAGAGACCAGGGGGGGCAGAGAGAGACCAGGGGGGCAGAGAGAGACCAGGGAGGGGGCAGAGGGATACCAGGGAGGGCAGAGAGAGACCAGGGATGGGGACAGAGAGAGACCAGGGAGGGGGGACAGAGAGAGACCAGGGAGGGGGACAGAGAGAGACCAGGGAGGGGGACAGAGAGAGACCAGGGAGGGGGACAGAGAGAGACCAGGGAGGGGGACAGAGAGAGACCAGGGAGGGGGACAGAGAGAGACCAGGGAGGGGGAGAGAGAGAGACCAGGGAGGGGGAGAGAGAGAGACCAGGGAGGGGGACAGAGAGAGACCAGGGAAGGGGACAGAGAGAGACCAGGGAGGGGGAGAGAGAGACCAGGGAGGGGGCAGAGAGAGACCAGGGAGGGGGCAGAGAGAGATCAGGGAGGGGGCAGAGAGAGACCAGGGAGGGGACAGAGAGAGACCAGGGAGGGGGCAGAGAGAGACCAGGGGGTGCAGAGAGAGACCAGGGGTTGGCAGAGAGAGACCAGGGGTTGGCAGAGAGAGACCAGGGGGGGGGGCAGAGAGAGACCAGGGGGGGCAGAGAGAGAACAAGGAGGGCAAAGAGAGAGAGAGAGAGACCAGGGGCACCCAGTTCCAGTAGTCCCCGTGCAATAAAATGTCTAAAAGTGCTTGCAGTGCAATTGTTCTGAAAGTTATTTTTTTCTGCCTGCTGGGGGGGGGGGGGGGGGGGGCTGCTGCTGCACTTACCCTGTAGTCGGCAACACAATGGAGCAGGAGCAGGCAGGTTCTCTTCTTCTTCAAGGCTTGCTGGAGTGAAGCTAGGGTTCCACAGCTTGTGCATGCTCTGGGCTTCCATACCCACCCACCTGACCTCCCTCCCCCCTGACCTGGTGCCGTGAAGATACAGGAAGTGTTAGAGGCAGAGCTACTGCTGATTGCTTCTCTGCATGGGGTCCTGCACAAGTGCACAGCTAAGCAGCAGCAGATTTTTAGTTTTGTTTTTTACGGAGCCTAGCAGAAGTGCGACCGCTCTGCCCTGTGTCCTAGCCATGCCCCCCGACAAGAGTTTTTTTTAGGCGACCCGGCATTTTGCTTTCGTGGCCCGGTGCCGGGTCGCGACCCACCATTTGGGAAACGCTGAGCTAGACTATGCCCGAGGTAAATACAGAAATTGGAATTAAACTTCAAATTTAGAAAAAAACCAAACTTTTCATAAAGGCAAAAAACGTTATGACAAAAAATGGGCACCCGAAAAGTCCAAATATGATGGATCCCGGGATAGGACTCCATCTAATTCTAGAGACAGTAGAAAGCAAAAGGATGAAATAGACCGTACCAATCTTAGAAGAGAAAAGGAGACAAATAAAGAAAAAGAAAACTCTAACAGCAAACCTAAATATAATATAAATTCTCCTTTTCATCAACTAAGAGGTTTACATATAGATTATACACATCAGAAAAAGATAAGCCCCACAACATCTCCCACAAGTAAGAATAAACAAACAAATAAAATCAGTGTGAGTCCCACAAAAGAACCAAAATTAATTAATGGTGATAAAAAACAGGGTGTCCCCCAAACTTCCAGTCTGGAAAAGAGACCGACGTTTTCTTTTTTAGATTGGAAGAGAGAAAGGGACGAGGAATATTAGAGAAAAAAATCAGACAAAAAATGGGATTCACCCAATACAAGAAAAAGAAAAATAGGAAGAGAGGTAGAAGAGGTGGGAAAGAAAAAACCAGCCAGAACAATAAGCGAATGAGAAAACTTAATAAGATCAAACAGCAACTCAATATATTTAATATAAGTCATTATAAATTAACTAAACCTGAAAAACAAGTGTTGAGTAAAGGGTTAACATTTGCACCCACTAGCGATCCCAATAATTTTGAGATCTATATACAGTAGATGTGCAAAAATTTGTTAGAAAGCTAGCACTTAAAAGGTTTTTTGCAAAAAATAAAACATCTATTGACGAAAATATAAAGGGTACAAATAGTAACTACACTAAGTTTAAACCAACATCAACCTTTTACCCCAAATTTGCAAGGGGCAATTTAGTGGAATCATTCGCAGAAATGGTCACAGCAGACTTGGAGAGACACATCTCGAAGGAGAAAAGAAAGAAAGACAATCTTAGTTTTGATGAGAAACAGGCAATAACACAATTAGAGAACAACAAACAAATAGTGATTAAATCGGCGGACAAGGGAGGGGGCATTGTAGTCATGGATGCGGCTTACTACATTGAGTCGTCGAGACGCATTCTTGATGATCAAGATACCTACCTCCCTTTAAACTGTAATACCACATCGAAATATCAGGAGACACTAAAACTTCTATTGGAGGGAGCAGTAAGTGATGGTGTCATAAATGATAGGGAACATGAATTTTTGTATAATTTACATCCAAGAATCCCTATCTTTTATATGATACCGAAGATTCATAAAGACCTTATGAGACCACCTGGTCGCCCTATAATATCGGGCATATGATCTATTACTTCAGCATTATCTGAGTACATTGATCACCATCTACAAAAATATGTAGTCAAATTGCGCTCACATTTACGAGACACCACGCACATCTTGCAAATCCTGAGGGACCTACAATGGCAACAGGACTATATCATAGTCACTGCAGATGTAACATCGCTATATACCGTAATTTCACACACTAAAGGATGCGAAGCAACTAGAACAATATTAGAGAATGACAAATCCATGCCAACCACACTAGTCAAATTCTTGATGGAATCAATCAATTACATCCTAAGACATAATTATTTCTTATTTAAAGAACAATTCTATCTACAGACATGTGGCACCGCCATGGGTACAAAATTCGCTCCCAGTTACGCGAACCTATATATGGGTAAGTGGGAGGATGACACCATCTGGTCCAATAGAGAACTGGGGGCGAATCTTGTCCTATGGCGGCGCTACATAGACGACGTCTTATTCATTTGGAGGGGTACAGTTGGAGAATTAGAAACATTCAAAATATATCTTAACAGCAATGATAGAAACTTGACCTTCACGTTTAAGGAAAGTAAAAGCTGCATTGAGTTTTTGGACTTACAGTTATACACAGAAAACAACATCTTAAAAACCAAAACCTATTACAAACCGGTCCAGGCAAACAACTACTTACTGGCCAGCAGTCATCACAATCCAAATTGGATTAAAAACATTCCCAAAGGACAACTAGTCAGGATTAAACGCAACTGCACAGACCCCCAAATCTTTGATGTCCAGGCACAGGAATTAAAACAAAAATTCATTGACCGAGAATATAACAAACATCAATTGGATAATGCCATAGAGACTGTAAAGGCCATGACAAGGTCAGACCTATTGGAATATAATATGTAATAGTGGGTGGGGGAGTGGGGGAAGTGGATGGACTGGGCGCTTCCTAAACAATATAATAATTAGTGTGATAAGTGACACACCTTAAGTACACACAATAAACCTATCACCATATAGTGTTAAATAAAATAAATTAAAACCAGTGTACAACAGCAGCTCAACTTCCTCTGGTGGGATCGTTCCTCATCCCAGGATGTGGAGTATTCTTTTCTTGGGGTTGTGGAGGAGCGCTGCATCTCGTGATATGTGAAAAAATATAAATATATATAGTGCAGATGGTAATTCACTGCTTTAAATGATTTAAAACATAAGAAATGAACTCACAAAAAACGTATAAAATCACTGCATGTCAGAGATCCTTCTCTCTCTGACTGGAGCCCTTTTTGTTACTGGAGTCTGTATCCTCTCAGTGAAGTGGATGATATGAAAATAAAGAAAACCACAAATAGTGCAAATAGTATGAACTATACAAATGTATTATGCACAGGTAATTAGGAAACTCACATTTTCCATAATAAAGTGGGTGGTGGAGAGAACCGCCGATAGAAGCAGGCTGCTGTTCGGTGCTTCACTTTCCCCTCACAGTGTAGTTCAATGCCAGTCTATAGAGTGTCCCACATTCTGTAAATGAGGGGGAGATAAACTAAACATCATATCTAGAAGAGAGTCCTATTGGATTTTCGAATTAAAAACCCTCAGTCCAAAAGGTTTGAATGTTGAATTTGATTTGACATCATTCCTCAAATAATGTAGATTTCGCATGATCTGGCTGGGTGGGTGCCCTGTCCCTTGTCCGCCGACAAACTCAGCTATCATGAAATTGCCTGTCCAACATCACAAAATAATCACAAAATATGCACTATATGAGTTTATGCACTAAATATTCATATAATCACTAAACTATAATATTATTCACCACATTGCATTATACAAATAATCTCATTAATGTCACTATCACTTAATGAATAAAATAAAAAAATATATATTATTTAGGTAGTTAGCACTATTATCACGTTAATTTTCAATTTGTATAAGTCACATTATTGCAGTCTTCAATACATTATTCAATAATTTGTCTTTAAGATATGTGTCTCTCCAAAGTAAATTTTCTAAAAAAAGACCATTTCGAGTACTTTTGCTCAAGATCAAATCCATACTCTCATCCAAAGAATGGTATGGAATATATTACTAACATTTATTTATTCTGGTGTAAATCATTGGGGTATAAGTTCACTAACAACATATTACATTTTCTATATGAATTCAAGTATACAAATACAAGTAGAATTAAAAGTTGTCAATTTTTCCATAAGGTTTATTATATATGTCACCCTGTAAAATGTTTGTTGCATATTAATTGTTGCCAAATAGTAATTGTAGAACAATGTTTGCAAAATGATTAATGACTATTATATACCATGTGTCTAGACCCACGCATGGTATGATTCCATCCAAACTGACAAATGATTTCATTATTACATATAACTGCACTTGTGCTAAAATAAATTTTCCCTTTAAAAGGGACAAAAAGCACTAAGGTATACATCACTTAATGTTTGATGTTTAAGCAATAAATGATCTGATGTTTGGATGAAAATAACACATATTATGTGATATATAAGTATATATTTCTATTTGCAGCAAATTACAGCTATAATATGTCCATATTCATCCACCTGTATATTCATCCGTGTATGTACGCACTGGCTTAGCTATATGTACACAAAAAAATGCTATGTAAACAAATGTCAGTACAAAGATTTTGTGCATTACGGTTTATGACTGTTCATTACTGTTTATTCCTGTTTAACAATGTTTAGAAACACAGGACACTTATCAGGACTCTTATTAGGGCGTTCCCACCAAATTATCATAATTAAATCATCAAGGGTTTAAAAGGAAGCACAACCCCATGTAACAGACATCCCTGACGAAGAAACCCAGCATTAAGGAGTTTCGAAACGCGTATGAAGGTTTTTGGCCATCCAGGGACCCCGTAGCTGTGCACACCAGACGGTGACGTCAGCGGGAGGAGACGGTTAGAAACTACTCGGTTGGCAGCAGACCACGGGGACCGCAGGAAATCTCCCCGCACTAAAGGACGCCCTGCACCCCACGGCAAGCGGCTATCCCTGGCAAAAGACCCCGAACCACTGTACATGTCCTACTCATGGACGGTGAGTAGGATTTCAGTTTTACTATACGGCGGAGCAACGTAGCTTCCTTTAAGCACAAGCGCTTGGAAGCTCACTTCTTATTCAGCAGTGAGAACTTTCCTCTTGTTCAGCAGGAGAAAAGTCTACTGTTTATTAATCACACATATGTTTTATGTCAATTGCGGTTACAATTGTTTTAACCAATAAATGCTCTTTGTATCTTGTCCCATACGACAATTGTTGTCTCAAAGATAATACACTATTGCGGTGTTTTTGTTTATTTCTTGTTCCCTTCTCTGAGGTATTCCCTGTAAGAAGAAATCACTGCACAAGACTCTATTCCATTCTTCATCCTTAGCGCCATAGGAGGCTACTCCACACGAATCTTCTTATCTGGTTGGAAGATACCAGATCTACCTCTCAGGCAGCTCAAGGACAATCTTCATCATAAACTGTACCACAGGTTTTGTTCTACTGTATATATCACTGTTTATAACACTGTATTAATTTGTTTACACTAGCGCTTTAATTGCACTTATCATTTTACCACTCCTGGAGGAAGATGGACAAGGGGAGGGAGAGGGTGCTCACCAGGATATTGGTGAAAGACTGGGGTTGGGGGTTGCGGAGGACATTGTGCCAACAGTTCCAATTGCTCCTTATGTTCCTGCGGAGACCCCTAACTCTGGACTAACAGCCCTTCTTGCCTCATGGGGGGCAAACGCTACAGCCGATGAGCGGATTTGCATGCTGGCAGCTGTTCACAGACAAGTGACCCCTCATGCTCACCTGGTGAATGGAGAGCAGCCTGTGCCCCAGGTTAACCATCAGTTTCAATAAGTTCGTCTGTGGCAAAGACAAGATAGACGGATTTTTATCTGACTTTAAAACGCAGTGCTTAAGGTACAGAGTACCACAACGTGACTGGGTGCTGTGGTTATATCCCTTGCTGTCGGGCAAGGCAAAAGAGACCCTGAAGTCCACCCCGCGAGAGGATCGGGATGACCACGACCACCTCAAGGCATTACTGCTGCTGCGGTATGCCCTCACCCAAGAAGCGTACAGAGGCAAGTTCAGGACAGAGGAACGCCATCCTCAGGAGTCCTTTGTGAACTATGGTGCCTGCATGGCACGCCAGGGTACTCAGTGGGTGGAGGGTTGTGGTGCCACAAAGTACCACACGCTGCTGGACTTACATCTTCCATGAGCAGTTATTGCAGCAGTGCCCCTCAGACGTGAGGGCATGGGTCTTTAACAAAAAAATGAAGACTCATGAGGAGGCTGCCAGGATGGCTGACGAGTACTTATGCAGCCATGCCCTGATGGAGGAGAAAGGTGCTCCCAGACAACCGCTATGCCAGCCAAGCAAACGCCTCAGTGGGTGCAAAAATCTGCAGCAGCAGAGCACAGTAATCCTACAACCTGCAGAATTTAGGCATGAGAAAAGGTGCTACCTGTGTAACAAAGTCGGTCACATCAGACCCGACTGTCCGGACCGTGCCAGGTCCAGTGAACCCCATCTGGGGGAACGCTCTCCAGCTGCGAGACCGGTCGCCAGTAGGCGACTGGCACACACAGAAGAGTCAAGCCGAGCCGTGAATTCAACCCACAGAAGGACGTCCACGGAGAGATCTGCATTTGACCCTCAGGACCCAGCAGTGGAGACGGAGGGGCATTAGGTTGCATCAGTCGGGATGCAGCCCAGTGATGCCCAACAGAAACATCTGCAGAGGGTGACCATCGAAAACCGTCAAGCGGACGGCTTGTTGGATTCCGGTGCCTTCGTTACCCTGGTCCGGCCTGATATGGTCCGGCCAGAGGATTTGCTCCCAGTCACTGGGATGCGTGTGACCATGCCAGATGGAGGACCGTGGTCACTCCAGGTTGCCCGGGTCTTTTTGGATTGGGGTGCCGGTCGTAGCATGAGGGAGGTGGGGGTATTGCCTGGGTTAGATGCCGCAGTTTTGCTCGGCAATGACCTGGGACATGTTACCTGTGTATTCACTGCAGAGCTGGCTCCTGTTGCAGCGATTCCTAGGAGCCAGTCATCAGGGATGGCAGCAGGATCAACCCGTCCCCCTGCATTTGGGACCAACAGTTCCAGCGGTCTCTGAGGGGACCAGACAGGTAAGCCAGACTACTGAGTCGCGACCAGTGACTGACTTACTGTTCCCTTTACCTGTTCCTGTTTCCCCTGAATTAGAGACTAACGGTGGGTGGTTAGTGTTAGGAACAGAATTTAGGAATGCGGTGAAAGCTGACCCCAGCCTAGAAGGTATGAGACTGCGGTCGTCCGAGTTTCAGGCAGCGGGGGGTCAGACCACTTGCTGTCGCACCGCTGGCTCTGGGGTAGGGAGTCTGGATCTACCGGGTTTGAAGGAGTCTGGACAGGTAGAAGACGGTTAGTGGTATCCAGGGAGTGTAGGCAGCAAGGATTACGGGAAGCCCACTTCATTCCACTAGCGGGTCACTCAGACGAGAGGTTAGCTGTTGCAGCATTACTCCTGGCCGGAGGCATCAGGGGCAGTGGCAGAGTTGTGCCGCCCCGGTGATGCCTGCCAGCAAGAGGGTAAAGCGGGTGCTTGTGCGGATACTCCTGGACCTGTTACCAGGAATAAGAGGCTGTTTCAGGGAGTAGCGCAGGCAGTGCCAAGCATCTTGGCTGGGATAGGTTATACTAGGGGGGTTCCAGGTGAGCTAGGGTCCCGGGTGAGTAGGCAGCCAGGAGCAGTAGCCAGGGCTAGGTCAGAACAGCATAGGGTTCTGTTCTCGGACCAGCCGGGCTGGACACATGGCACAGATCATCGTGGGCTCACAAGTGATCTGCGCCCTCTGCATAGGAATGCATACAGGGTATCAGCAGAGGTGAAGGGCAGTGTAGAGAGGGACGCTAGGGAGACGTCAGCCTTCATCACCCCGAGTGGCCTCAGTGAATTTTTAGTGATGCCATTCGGGATGAGGAATGCCCTGGCTACCGTTCGATGCCTGGTCAGTAGGTTGCTGGAGGGAGTGCAGAGTTATGTAGGTGCATATCTGCGGGAGATAGCTATAGTTATTCTTGGGATTTACCGCTAGCACAGGTTAGCTCGAGTAAGGGAAGCAGGGCTATTGGTGAAAGCCCCTAAGTGTCAGGGTTCTGCTCGCCACAAACCAGGGTCGGACCGCGAGGCTGAGGTGGGGTTGTAAAAGCACCGACCTGAGACCGCGCAGGCTGATCCGGATTGCGCAGTTCGTAGTCATATGTCGCAGGATCAGGATTGGAGAAGACAGCGTCGTCGTTGTACAAGCCAGGGTCAGAACAGGAGACGTCAGGATAAACATTGTCCATGCAGGAGTTCGGCAATAAGGAGATAGGAGAGACCCGCTTCAGCTTAGGAGCGCGGGGTTGGCCTTTGCGCGAGCGACGACCATGGCCCATGGTGCTGGTCACAGGAGATGGTAGGCAGACCAGAATAGCACACCGTCTTGCTGCACGGGTGCACCAGTGCTACAACGCAAAAGTCCTGAGCGGGCTAGGGAATCCACTGTTTCAGCGCAGGAACCAGGACACGGCCTCTCTATATTAGGGAAAGAGTAGGCCCCAGGAACCAGGAAGCTGTAGATACAGGGAAACCTCCGCTTCAGTGCAGGAATCCAGGAGACTGCAGAACGCAGGGACGAACCTCTACTTTAGTGCAGGAATCCAGGAGGCTGAAGGACGCAGGGACGAAACCTCTGCTTCAGCACAGGGGAACAGAAGCTGAAGGACGCAGGGAATACCTCCGTATCAGCATAAGGGAACAAGCGGCTTGAAGGGAGCTGAAGGATGCAGGACGTAACCTGGAATCAGCATTGGAGAACAAGCGGCTAGAAGGAAGCTGAAGGACGCAGGGCGGAACCTGGTATCAGCAAAGGAGAACAAGCGAGAGCTTGTGGCAAAACAGTTGACATCCAGTTAGGACTATGCTCGGCAAGGAGCATTATGGGCAAGCAATACTTAAAGGCCAGCGGGCCAATCCCCGGCGGGGGTGTGAAGGTCCTGCCCCTAATGAGTGAATGCAAGTATAGTTTGCAATGAAAGGCTGCACAGCTGCAGTAGATACCAGAGGGAGTGTGTATTGCTTTGAGTGAATCCAGGCTGCAGCAAACCTCAGGAAAGCTGTTCCAGAACTGCACCGGTCTGCAAGGTAAGGTAACCAGTAAACCGTGGAGCGGATTCCTTACAGTACCCCCCCCTTCACGCGAGACCTCCGGGCGAACATGAGCACTCATAGAGTTGGAGGCCCGGGAATTGTTGCTGAACCGTCTAGGATTGGGGCTAGAGTCGTACTCCAGAAACTCATGATTAGTCCTTAGTGTACCCCCACCCCCCGGTGAGAACTGTGGCCAGACAGGACCATCCATGGGCCTTGGGGACATTGAGTTGTTCCTAAAATTCTTTAGGTAGAAAGGGCATCCGTAAACGAGCAGTTCTTTGGTGAGTACAGTTCTAGGATATAAGATTGATGGAGGAAACATCCTTGGTACATGGCTTGCCTCGCAAAATGTCTTGGAAATCCAGGGCTGTGAAGAACCAGAGAGTTCCAGAGCAAAAACGGTAGAAGAACCCCCACTGAAAGCCCAGTCCTTAATAAAGAAACCTGAATCTAGGATCAGCGGCCCTGATAGTTGATCGAATACACCAGGAGAAACTTTGTAACAGAAAAAGTCTTGGCTGACCACTGCATGTTGGAATTTGCGAGGAATTTTTCCTCTAGAAGGCTCCCAAGTAATGGTTAGTAAGGGTATAGGCTGGTTAGAAGCATCTCCCGGTATTGGTATGGAAGGTGACAAGGCAAGCAGTAAACCAGGCATAGGGACCGAAATCTTGGGATACGTACAGAGTATTTCCAACTGAGAGGAAATAACAGGGGCAACCGAAAATTCCGAGGGACAAAACCATGGTTTAGCAGGAGCAGAGAAGCAAACAACAGTAGAGCTCTCCAATACTGGGAAATCTTCATTGGGAGATAATATTGTCAGTGAATCAGGAATAGTCCTTGGGATCTTCAAATCAGTAGCTTGAGAAAAAGGCAGAGCCAGGGTAGTGGTGGGAGGGAAGCTAACATCAGAAGCTGAAGTCTGTACCTCAGTGACCGGGCCCTGAGAATCAACAAGCAGCAAGTATGAACTATGAAAACTCTTAATGACAGGCACCTTAGGAGTACAAGGAGTCTTTTCCGAAACTGCAATGGCCCTAACCACAGGGGTACCTAACCTGACAAAAACATGAATTGGTGTGTTTTCTAGTGCAAAATCTCTGATCACAGGACTCCTAACCGATAGTGAGGGTGTCTGGGTTTGATTAGAGAAAAAATCAGATGTATTGATAAGTGACTTAGAAACAATTACTGAGGTTCTAGATTTGCTGGACATGTGAGAAAAAATACCCTTTAAGACAGGAGTTTTAATTTCTTCCCAGAGTAACCCCATGTTTGCTGGGGCATATTTAGACACAGTACTGAGGGACTGGGTTTCAGCAAAGGCAGGACAGCTAAACAGCTCAGAGTTAAACCCCAGGACTTGTAATATATGCATGGTGACCTCAGACAGTACTAAGGGAGTGACCACAGATATGCTGATCCCTGGAGAATTAGCCTGGAGAGAGAAATCAGGGGGACCCCCAGACAGGATACTCCTTGTAGGAAGAGCTTCAGAATCAGAAGGAGAATCATTACCTCTCAGAGTCTCAAAACTAGAAAGACACAATTCAGCGAAAAGGGAAAGAGTGTGCAAGCTTTTTACTAATCTATATGGAAAAGCGTCACTTTTGGGAGAAAACCGTGCGTCAGCAAACATTCCTGGGAACACAATATGAACCCCAGGAGAGACATACAGACTACTGTATGCCTTTAACCCTAAGCTTAAAGAGGAGGAGAACTCAGACAGTACATGGGGGTTAATCATAACTGCACTGGTCTCTGAAGTAGGTATTTGGTAAGGAATGTCTGGGAAACCAGAACTTACTGCAGACTCCATAATGTGGGAACTATGCGCTGAAGCAGGGATCACCGCTATGTGGGCGACAGGCTGGTTCAGTGAAATACCCGGGAGAAGGAACTCTGCGACTAAGCTTAGGGAAAAACCTGACTCCTGAATACATTTAACAGGAACCAGAACTTTAGCCGAAGTCTCCGGAGACGAAACTGCGGAAACTTGAGCTGAAGCAGGGGATTTATAGCAAAGAATATCTAGAGACTCCGTATGGTTATGGGAATCCCTCAATGCAACCTCTGCTGTCTGACTTGTGGACTCATTCTCTGAGGCTACAACGAAGGCATTAACTTGGAGGCAGCAAGAATTTACAGGGGTTAATGCAGACAATGCCTGAGAGTAATACATAGGTAACCTTTTCTCTGTATTAGAAGAGCGCAGGAATCTCTCGTCTGAAGCTAGGGGCGTGACCGTGGCTGACAGAGAACAGGGATTTATCAAAGGAAACTCAGAGAGCTGCCCCACAGAGGTTAATACAGAAATAACCCTGGGAACAGAACTTAGGGATTCTTTCTCTGACGGGAAAAGCGCACAGAACTGTCTAGCAGAATTTAAAGCTGGAAAACCCTCAAGACCTAGAGAGAGGGATTCAAAGCTAGAAATAGGAGAACTAAGGGACTTATTCTCTGATATAAGAACCTTAGTGTTAGTTAGTGACACATATGTGTTCTCCAAGGGGACCTCACAGGACTGATCGGCAGGGGTTAATGTAGACATATCATTAGTGTCAGGGAACCCGGGCATACAATCAGAGCTTGGGACTGTGGCAGTTGCTACGTTGGGAGATATTGGTAATAGTTCTGTTTGGTCATCTCCCGGAGAGAGAGATACGTCCCCCGGTTTAGCAACAGGACTGGTAGCCGAGGGATACCGCCAAACGACGGCGTGAGCGGCTAAGAGACGATCCTGTTTTAACAAGCAATCATCCAATGCACGGGAAAGTAAATGCAGCGTCTCGTGAGCGAGAGCCACCATGACGGAAGGTTCCGGGAATACTATAGGAATGTCCAAAGATAAAGTCAGGGCATTGAGTGTACTACAGGCGTTGACCAGTTCCACAGGACTCAGCTCCTCCCCAGTTAAAGGGGAATCAGGGGAGCAAGCAATGTTAGCAATGGCCAAAACACTGGCCAGATACTGTTTTAAGTCTCTGAGGCAGTAAGCCTTATAAACCAGATTATTACGGCATTTCTTTTGCAAGGGAGTCAAGCCCTCCAACATAAACGGATCTTCCATCAGAGGTATTATATCGCACAAATAATTATTCTCAAACTGGGACTGGTCTACAGGCTGGGACAGGTTTTTAGGAAAAAACTTACCAACCCACACCTCAGCGGGGTCCGAGTTTGTAGGGCCGAGCATACTGTCAGGGTTCTGCTCGCCACAAACCAGGGTCGGACCGCGAGGCTGAGGTGGGGTTGTAAAAGCACCGACCTGAGACCGCGCAGGCTGATCCGGATTGCGCAGTTCGTAGTCATATGTCGCAGGATCAGGATTGGAGAAGACAGCGTCGTCGTTGTACAAGCCAGGGTCAGAACAGGAGACGTCAGGATAAACATTGTCCATGCAGGAGTTCGGCAATAAGGAGATAGGAGAGACCCGCTTCAGCTTAGGAGCGCGGGGTTGGCCTTTGCGCGAGCGACGACCATGGCCCATGGTGCTGGTCACAGGAGATGGTAGGCAGACCAGAATAGCACACCGTCTTGCTGCACGGGTGCACCAGTGCTACAACGCAAAAGTCCTGAGCGGGCTAGGGAATCCACTGTTTCAGCGCAGGAACCAGGACACGGCCTCTCTATATTAGGGAAAGAGTAGGCCCCAGGAACCAGGAAGCTGTAGATACAGGGAAACCTCCGCTTCAGTGCAGGAATCCAGGAGACTGCAGAACGCAGGGACGAACCTCTACTTTAGTGCAGGAATCCAGGAGGCTGAAGGACGCAGGGACGAAACCTCTGCTTCAGCACAGGGGAACAGAAGCTGAAGGACGCAGGGAATACCTCCGTATCAGCATAAGGGAACAAGCGGCTTGAAGGGAGCTGAAGGATGCAGGACGTAACCTGGAATCAGCATTGGAGAACAAGCGGCTAGAAGGAAGCTGAAGGACGCAGGGCGGAACCTGGTATCAGCAAAGGAGAACAAGCGAGAGCTTGTGGCAAAACAGTTGACATCCAGTTAGGACTATGCTCGGCAAGGAGCATTATGGGCAAGCAATACTTAAAGGCCAGCGGGCCAATCCCCGGCGGGGGTGTGAAGGTCCTGCCCCTAATGAGTGAATGCAAGTATAGTTTGCAATGAAAGGCTGCACAGCTGCAGTAGATACCAGAGGGAGTGTGTATTGCTTTGAGTGAATCCAGGCTGCAGCAAACCTCAGGAAAGCTGTTCCAGAACTGCACCGGTCTGCAAGGTAAGGTAACCAGTAAACCGTGGAGCGGATTCCTTACACTAAGTGCTTAGTTGGGATGGCTGAGATGTTTGACCTAGGGCACAGGGCGAGTGGAGGGCATCTGACTTTTCTAGGTACCACTGGTTGCTGTAGAGGGTTTATCTCACAGCACAGAGCTGTGACTAGATCCCTGACTGACTTGACTGGGAAGTGACTCTCGGTACTGTTGGTCTGGTCTGCAGCCTGTGAAAGGGCAATTCAGGCTCTGATAACTGCACTACCCAGTGTGCTGCTACTAACTGCACCAAACTCTGCTACAAAGTTTTGTGTGCAGACCGATGTCCCGGACGTTGATATCAGTGCTGTGCTCAGCCGAATACGGGGAGCACCGGGCACGACAGTGCAGATGAACCATACCGCAAAGACTGCCCTGTTGAACTGTTAACCTCAATAGCTGGGCCGCCTGTCAATACGCCGGATTGGGCGGTTGTGCCAGCGCCTACGCTTTGAGGTGGGGAGGTGTGACGGTGAAGGGGTACACAGGCCACCAAATAAAGGTATTACGCCTGGCTGGGTGCCCCTGAGCTATATTGGGGAATTGTGCGTGTCAGCTCTTCAACCCAATTATGGTATATAACTGTTTGTATAATAAAGATGTATGTGGTTTTACTGTTCCAGGAGTGCCAAGCAACGGGGATATGCAGGGCGTGAGTTTCAGGGGTGATTTTACGGTAAAATGTTGTCAGGGTGTGTTTGGGTAAAAGGGGGCCCGGGTTGCGGGTTCCCCCAAAACATGTACTCAGGAATCCCCCCCGATTCCTGAGGACATGAGGAAGAAAGACCACCGGATTTGTATGGACAGAATGAAAATATTCATTTCGGCGGAGAAAGAGGGGTCGCAAGCTGCGCCCCAAGCCAAAGACTGTCTCGTGGCTCTATTTGCGCATCAACCCCACTCTGGGAATTGATGTCTAGAGACTATTTCTGCGAATTTCGTTCCGTGGACATTTTATTTCGTTTTGCCCTGTTCCAGTAAGTGTTTATTCGTGTTGTAAATCAAGCTGTGTGTGTTTCTTCTGTAAATAAATTACAATGTATTTTATCTCATGCTTTGTTCAATAAAAGGATCAAGATATTAAGGTGTTAAAAAGCGTGGTCTAAATTCTGCGTTCTTTCTTGGCTCATATGTGATGTCTACTTACAAGATGTAAGTCAAAATCAAGCGGTTTTGACACTCAATGGTCTCTGCTGTGCAGGTATTCCCACCAGGTGATAGGGTCTCCAGCTCTCAGCTCCGCAGCAAAGTGTATGTAAAAGAAATACAAACCATAGTGCAGACCAGTATAATGTAAAAAAACTAGACTTTATGGGGTTTAAAAATGAACACTTACAATAAAAACAAGTATTTCAGGCATGTACCACAATCATTGTGATCAAAGAGAGAAGATGATTTTTTGGTTTACACTTCAGGCTCACCCGCCTCCTCCGGTGTGACTTGGTGTGGACCACCACTCTCAGGGACTTTGTACCTCCAGCGGTGGGCGCATTGATCCAGGTCTCTCTTCCCTCGTGGGTTGACACTCCTGAGGAAGCCACACACCCTTTTTTGGCGAAACGCGTAGAGTGGTAGCCGCCCAGAGAGGAGAGAGAAGAGAGGAGAAATTTACTGACAGATACTCACAGAACCGCGACCGGAAGTGACGTATCGGGACGGAGCGGAAGTGACGCATCGGTGTGCGAGTGAAGCTGAAACATCCATCAGAGAGGCTGTATCCCAGTGAAGAACTCCACAGTGCCTGCGGGCAGCTGTTATGGGAAGGTGATCGACCCACAGAAGAGGGAACCCACGAGGGAAGAGAGACCTGGATCAATGCGCCCACCGCTGGAGGTACAAAGTCCCTGAGAGTGGTGGTCCACACCAAGTCACACCGGAGGAGGCGGGTGAGCCTGAAGTGTAAACCAAAAAATCATATTCTCTCTTTGATCACAATGATTGTGGTACATGCCTGAAATACTTGTTTTTATTGTAAGTGTTCATTTTTAAACCCCATAAAGTCTAGTTTTTTTACATTATACTGGTCTGCACTATGGTTTGTATTTCTTTTACATACACTTTGCTGCGGAGCTGAGAGCTGGAGACCCTATCACCTGGTGGGAATACCTGCACAGCAGAGACCATTGAGTGTCAAAACCGCTTGATTTTGACTTACATCTTGTAAGTAGACATCACATATGAGCCAAGAAAGAACGCAGAATTTATATCACTTGAATTTTATTGTCTGCACTTAGATTGTTTTTCTTGTTTTATGTTCTTTTCCCTCCATGCTCCCCCTGGATTACAACTGGAGAGTGACGATTTGTGGGACTAGCGAAACCAGTCCCCACCAGCTGGGTTTGAGCAGGGGGTTTGAACCTTTCAATAATATTATCACGTTATTTGAACACAATATCACTGTTTAACAATTAATTGATTTGGTCAAAATATTCACTGTATATTATTAGTGTACACTAATAGAGTTAGCGCCGTTTTCTTTCACCTTCACGTAGCAAAAAGCGTGGTCTCCCATGACAAGGGGGACAAAGGATAATGGCTACCAGTCGCGGCCAGGCCCCGGCTCTGCATCAGATGCAGTCCTTCCTGTCCCAGCCTCTGACGTCAGTGCGCTGTGCCCCTCTGACGTCAGCACGCCAAAGCTTCCAGTGCGCGCTGACTGGAAGCTCGGTGTGGGACACAGTGAGGAGGCCTGCATCTGATGGCCGGTCGCGGCCGGCTCCTGACTCTCTGCCCGTCCCTGCAGCCACCGCCAGTCCCGACCATCCCCAAGGTATGTTTACTTTTATTTATATTTATTTATTTATAAAATATTTTACCAGGAAGTAATACATTGAGAGTTACCTCTCGTTTTCAAGTATGTCCTGGGCAGAGTTAAGACAAATAATACATGGTTACAAATACAGTTACATAAATGAACAGGGTATACATTATATACAAGACATTGCATGCACAGTTAAAGAAAATATATGTTATGGGCGAATGAAACAGTTACAGACCAGATTAAAATGTGAGACAGCCTTAGATTTGAAAGAACTTAAAGTGGTGGTGGATGTGAGAGTCTCTGGTAGGTTGTTCCAGTTTTGGGGTGCACGGTAAGAGAAGGAGGAATGGCCGGATACTTTGTTGAGCCTTGGGACCATGAACAATCTTTTGGAGTCTGATCTCAGGTGATAAGTGCTGCATGTGGTAGGGGTGAGGAGCTTGTTCAGATAGCTGGGTAGCTTGCCCATAAAGAATTTAAAGGTAAGACAGGAAAGTTGAACTTTGCGCCTACTCTAGTGATGACCAATCTAGTTCTTTGAGCATTTCGCAGTGATGTGTGTTGTAGTTGCATTGGAGAACAAAACGACAAATTGAATTGTAGAGGGTGTCAAGTTTGCTAAGGTGGGTTTGAGGTGCCGTGCCATATACTATGTCTCCATAGTCAATAATTGGCATTAGCATCTGCTGTGCGATACGCTTTCTGACCAGGAGACTTAGGGAGGATTTGTTCCTGTAAAGTACCCCTAGTTTGGCATAGGTCTTGGTTGTCAGGGTATCAATGTGCATTCCGAATGTTAAATGGGAGTCAAACCATAAGCCTAGGTATTTAAAACTAGTGACAGGGGTTAGGGTGGTGTTAGTGTTGGTTCTAATATGGAGCTCAGTCGTTGGAAGCTTTAAGAATTTAGTCTTGGTCCCAAATACCATTGTTACAGTCTTGTCAGTGTTTAAAAACAGTTTGTTTTGGGAAATCCAGTTTTCGAGTCTCAAAAAGTCAGACTGAAGTATGTGTTGAAGGTCAGAGAGGCTATGGCTGTGTGCATATAGGATTGTGTCATCTGCATACATGTGTATTGAGGCTTCCTTACAAGCTGTGGGAAGATCATTAATGAACACTGAGAAGAGTAGGAGCCCCAGAACAGAGCCTTGCGGGACACCACAGATGATATCCAGGGGGTTGGAGTTGGAGCCTGAGATGGACACATGTTGGGATCTTCCTGAAAGGTAGGACTGAAACCAGTTTAAAGCATGCTTCCAGAGCTCTGGAGTTTGTTAAGCAGGATAGCATGATCAACTGTATCAAAAGCCTTTGCAAAATCTAGGAATACTGCACCAGTGAGTTGTCCCCATTCCATTCCACACTGGATTTCATTGCAAACTTTTAGCAGGGTAGTTATGGTGGAGTGTTTGGGACGAAAGCCAGATTGGAATTGGCTAGGGAAATTTGTCTTGGTGTAGTAGTCGCTTAATTGGGAGTGGACACATTTTTCCATGACTTTGGATAGAATTGGGAGAAGTGAGATTGTCTGTAGTTTGAGACAGTGTTTTTGTCCCCACTTTTGAAGATTGGGACAACTCTGGCAGTTTTCCAGGTCTTAGGGATATGGCCTGCAGACAGGATAGAGTTGACTATGGAAGCAATTGGTTTGGCAATGGCTGGGGCACCATGTCGTAGGAACCTAGATTGTAGTAAGTCAGGTCTGCATTGGCTTCTTAGTTTTAGTTTGAGGAGCGCTTGTGTAATCTCCTCTTCAGATACTGAGCCAAATTGAACATTTTGGGCAGTGTTGGGAGGGGGTGGGGCTATGTGGTCACTCCCAGGATGAGATTCATGTTTGTGGTTTGGGCTGCGTTTCGCTAATAAGTTAGTGCACACCCCACAAAGTAATCATTGAATGCATTTGCAATGTCAGTGGGGTTTGTCAGAGTAATATCCCCCTTAGTGATATTACTTGGTTGTTGATGGTTAGGAGGCTGGAATATATTGTTGATAACCTTCCAGAAGTTAGCTGGGTTTGATGTATTTTGGTGGAGATTGTCAGAGTAATATTGTGCTTTTGCATGCCTTGTTTGCCTTGTGCACATGTTCCGCAGGCATCTGTAGTGATTGAGTTCCTTGGTAGTGCCAGTTACTTTGTAGCTTTTCCACAAGGTATCCCTGAGCTGGTAGAGTGCAATAAGGTCAGTTGTAAACCATGGAAGTTGGGCCCCACGTACCCTTATTTTGCGTAGTGGAGCATGGGTATCGCAGAGTTTTAAGAACTCGGATTGGAAATAGTCGAGCGCAGAATCAGGGTCGGGAATTAAATCGATTCTGTGCCATGGGCAGTTGGTAAGGTCGTCCAGAAACTGTTGTGGGTTAAAGTTTTTAAATGTTCTAGTGAGGAGAACTTTAGGGCTTGAATGGGGCGTTTTAATTTTCCTTACACAGTATACTATTGCATTGTCACTGAAAATATGTATCGGGGGGGAGTCTTTTTATTTTGGTGGGAGTGGGTGTTGGTTTAGCTCATCTTGCCTATGTATATAATGGGCAGTATATTGGCCATTATATACATAGGAAAGACAGGGCTAACGCCAGCCTGAAGTAGGTGATAAAATATTTGCGGTATTTCTGCCGTTCATCCCGTTAAGATAAATATTGGGACTTGATGTATGGCAGTTTTTACTTTACAATGTGATATTATGCCCGTTTTGTATCGGATCAGATGCTTTTAATAGGTTTGAAAAAAGTGCTTTCTTTTTGGCACTGCAACGCTGATTCATTGCACGCTAATAATAAGGCGCTTTTTTATGGGCGGTTATACAGCATTTTTGGTTACCGCAGCTTGATGTATCTGGCCCTTTGACTCAAGTCAAGTTTAGTGATGTTAAGTTCTAGTTGACCCATAATGGTGTATGCAGATCTATCACTATTTGCAATTTAACATCAGTAATAAGACAATAGAGATGTAAAAACCACACAACACACATATTCCTGATTACCTTGTGCTGGCACGTTACTTTTCCACTGCGTACCCCACTTGATACCAAGCTCTTTCCCATATTCATCTCCAGACCAGACAACGACCTCTGTGTGGGGGGGGGGGGAGGAGGTCTGTGCAGGTTCTGTAGTAGATTTTCCTGTGGTACTGGAACGCCACAAGGTTCTGTTCTTCCTCGTTTCTCGCACAATTTACAAACCTAAAATTGGGACAGTTAGTGAGGTCTCAAAATAATGTCTATTTTATAAAGGGAGAGCTGAAAAAAGATACAAGTTGATAATAATGTGACTTGTCTTTTCTTTCTTCTCTACAGCTTTTGAGGTGATCAGAAGTTAACGAAGAGCAATGTATATACTAGAGGTGCGCTAACTTTTCTGTTTTGGCCCCCCCCTGCTCGCAGACCCCTTCCCTTACCGGCTCGGAGCTTTGCGGCGTCATATGATGTCATCACGTCACGTGACGCTGTGTTGTCATTGCGACGCATCGCAGAAGAGGCAGTTCATGGCCACGTCATGCCCCCCTCCCCCGCGCATCCCATCGCTCCACATATACCACAGATCCCGGATTTGACCCGTGCAGTCAGACGCGCGTGCAGCAGTGACCACTGGGGTCGTAGCCTAAAGCTACATACGTGCAGCAATGGTGCTCAACAAGGCTGTGAGGAGAAGACAGGAGTGAGGGGAGAGGTGCAAAGAGCTGCTGTAATCACATGCTCATTAACGTGAGTGGATGGTAAAGTGCAATTGAGGCTATTGCACTTTAGTGAATCTAGTGTTTGGTAAACAGAGGAGGCAAAGTGGATAAGGAAAAATAACCCCCTTCAGATCACTACCTGGGAGGCAAATAAAGGGTGTGGGAGGAAGGGGGATACAGAACACAAACAGCAATAGAAACACAGTAAGAGAAACCATGTGAGACGGGTAACTCTTCTCTTGAGGGGGTATTGGGGAAATAATTTGACAAGCTGTATGGGGGATAAATAAAATGAATATTTCTGTAACTTCAGTAGATTCGGGAGGTTTTGCAAGGATTTGGAAAGACAATAAGTGATGGTAATGGTCACAGAGTAATAGTCTAGAGAATATAGATTTGGCATTAGATGCCCAGTATACTACGTAAAGTAGTGTAGGTGACAGCAATCAAAGTTATCCATAATGTCAACAACTGCATCTGGTTAAATAAGGCTTTGAAAAGTGTGGCCCTGCGTTCCTAAGACGGGGAAAGACTTGTGTGGGGTGAGAGGAAAAGGAGTGCTTAGGATAGCTAGCAAGGAGAAAAGGCTGATTGTACAAACTCTTATGGGTTTGTAATCTCAGGATTTATTTAAACTGAAGTAGAGTAGGAAAATGGTATTTAAAGGGGCAGTCCCTCCTAAGAAGAACGTGAACCAACAACAATGGCATATTTAATAGGTTAAATGTAGCGAATTGTCAAGTTAAAAAACCCGTTTACCAAACAAAAAAACATAACACTTCCATAGAAAACAAAGTACCGTATTTCCTCGATTCAAAGACACACCTTTTTTCCCATTTTCACATGTCTGGAATAAAGATGCGTCTTAGAATCAATGTACTAAAAAAAAAAAAAAATTTTTTAAATCAGCTAGGGGCGATGCTGGAGATGCCCGCCGAGGATCTTCCAGTCTGCAGAAAGAGCATGGCTGCAATCACGCCCCCCTCCTCCCCTTCCATGAGGTGCAGAGATCGGAGATGCCTGCCAGGGATCTTCACATTGCCTAGAAGCCCCCCTCCCGAATCCCTGTGTGAACTGCAGGAGGTGCAGAGGTAGCTGTGTCTCTCTCTGTGTCTGTGTGTCTCATTCTCTGTGTGTTGTCTGTGTGTCTCTCTCTCTGTCTCTGTGTGTGTCTTTCTTTGTGTCTGTGTGTGTCTCCCTCTCTCTGTGTGTGTCTCTCTCTGTATGTGTCTGTGTATGTCTCTCTCTGTCTGTCCCTCCCCCTTCCCTCCATTTGCTCCCTTCCCTCCATTCGCACCCTTCCCCGATTCCCTCCTCCCCCCCCTTCCCCTCGCTCCCTCACCTCCCTGCCCCCCTTCCCTCCATTCACTCCCTCATTCGCTCTCCCCCCTTCCCTCCATTCGCTCTCCCCCCTTCCTCCATTCTCTCCCTCCCTCCATTCTCTCCCCTCCTTCCCTCCATTCTCTCCCCCCCTTCCCTCCATTCTCTCCCCCCCTTCCCTCCATTCTCTCCCCCCCTTCCCTCCATTCCCTCCCCCCCTTCCCTCCCCCTTCCCTCCATTCCCTCCCCCTTCCCTCCATTCTCTCCCTCCTCCCTTTCCTCCATTCTGTGTCTGCCTGTCCCTCCCCATTGGTTATTGAAGGGTCATGTAACCCTGCTAGTTAAAAAAAAATAAAAAATTCTGCACATTTAATATAGTGGGATTTTTTCCCCATTTTTTTTTATTAAATCAAGGGCGTGTCTTAGAATCAATGGCGTCGTACAATCAAGGAAATAGGGTAATTATAATGCCCTCATTAATCAAAACACAAATGTTCCTGGAGAAATATAGAACAGGATTTCTTTCACAATACACAAATAAGTAAAATAGTTATTTTAACCCTTTGAGTGATGGAGAGGTCACGTGATCGCCCCCCTGCTGATGACAGACTGGACGGGGAGACCCCCTCCCTTCTATCCCACGTAGTGATAGATCCGTCTTGCACAGGAGCATGACAATTCCGCTAGGAAAACCAGCAGGATTATTATGACGTAGCTATTAAATCATGGGGCCAGACGCAGTGACATAACAGCTACATCCAAAGGGTTAAATGATGATTTCATCCTTTTTATGGCAGTCGTGTACTCCAAGTGAGTTCATGTTTTCCCGCCGCTAGGTTGGATTTAAAGCAGCAGTTCAAGCTGCCCTTAAAAATAAATAAAATAAATAAAAAAATTCGATATGCGCATCAATGCAATCCAAACACTGACAAGTAATTAGCCGATCGATCCGTTCTCCTGTGATCAATCAGCGAAGTTACTGCTCGAGGGTTCACTAAATCACTGTGTAATGCAGTCAGTGGAACACATAAATATAATCATACTAGCTGATGTACCCGGCGCTACCCGGGATTTAATGTTCTGGCTCCCCATCTCTCTCTCCCTTCCACTGTCTCCCCCCTCTCTTTCTCCCCCGTTCACAGCAATACACCTCCCCCTCTTCACAGCTGTCACCCCCCTGTTCACAGCTGTGTCCCCCCCCCCAGTTCATATCTCCGATGGGTGAATGGGTGGGTGACTGAGTGGGTGACTGACAGTGTGTGACTTTGAGTGGGTGACTTTCACTGAGTGGGTGGGTGACTGACTGACTGACTGGGTGGGAGACTTACCTTGACCGGGTGGGTGGTGGTTCCTGGCGCTTTGACTGAGTGGGTGGGTGACTAACTGACTGGGTGAGTGGTGGTTCCAGGCGGCAGACGGTTCCCCTCCTGGCCCTGATATCTCTGTGGCATGCGGGGGGCAAGAGTGGCAAGCTGGGGCAGGAGGGCCGCGCTTCCCCTCCGTTTCTTGTTGGGAGCGAGGGGGGAGGAGCCTGTAGTTGGCGGCTGGGGCAGGAGGGCCGTGCCGCTCTTACCCTCCGTCCGGGAGCCAGTGCAGGGCGGCGAGGGTGAGTGCCGCGCCGCGCTTCCCCTCCATCCGGGAGCGGGTGCAGGGCGGTGAGGGTGAGGGCCGTGCCGCGCTTCCCCCTCTGTCCGTGAGCCGGTGCAGGGCGGTAAGGGTGAGGGTGAGGGCCGCGCTTCCCCTCCATCCGGGAGCCGGGGCGGTGATGGTGAGGGCCGCGCCGCGCTTCCCCTCCGTCCGGGAGCCGGTGCAGGGCGGTGAGGGTGAGGGCCGCGCTTCCCCTCCGTCCGGGAGCCGGGGCGGTGAGGTTGAGGGCCGCGCCTCTCCTCCGTCCGGGAGCCAGGGCGGTGAGGGTGAGAGCCGCGCCACGCTTCCCCT